>NC_142749.1:2842500-3120295 GCF_051943395.1 Hippocampus bargibanti | reverse complement strand
TGCCATTCGCTGCAGATACCTCAAACGGTTGGTCCGGGAATAGGGATGAAAGTGGCTGAATGGTTACGTTGGCAGTGCTTCCTCTACCCACGCCCTACTCACCACGGTCACTTGAGACCCTGAGTCAAGCAGCATTTGTAGTGGACACCATTGAGTGCACAGGAGACAATACATCGCTTGCCAATTACTTGTGCTACATGTTTTTTTTATGTTGACTGACACTGCTTCGTCAGATTTATGGATGTTACTGGTTCAACCGAGTTGATTTGTACTGGAGGCTTGTCATTGGCATTGATCACGGGAAGCCTCACTCCAGTGACCTTATCCTGTTTCCCGGTGCTTTCTTCGCAGACAGCCCACAGCTCTATGTCCTTCCTGACACCAAATAAAACAGTGAGGGCAGCTCTTAATGTTCTTTCGCACACAGACCTGACACCTGCCTGTCTCATTCGTTGGTGTCTGGGGTCGTCTTGAGGATCGAGTCATGGATCTACCTGAGGCGCCGATTCTGTAGGTTAACAACTTGGACAAAGTGTTTGGTGAGTGCGGTCACTTTGTGCAGTCAGCTCGAGAATGGCAGCACGGTTAGCCTGTATTTCAGAGTCAACTTTGGTCTGGTTAATCTGGTCAGTTTGATTAGTTTGAGCAGCATGGACATTCACAGATCGATTTTTGGTCACAGTACCGAGGCGTTTCATCCTCTCAGCCTCTTCACTTGTGGATCCCCAGGTATCCCCTAGGCCTCAGGCCTAGGGGATACCTGGGTCGGTTCAAAGCGTCACAGGCAGGTAGCACTGGAACGACGAGGAAAAGACGACACGAGACAACCGTGTTAATCAGCTTCACACAGCGGCATTTATGACTAACTCATTACTCATCAAAACATCAATTCAGCAATTTTCAATATCCGAATACGTTCATGTGTAGATCTATAAATTCAACATCTATACATTGTATATATATCCTCCACATTCGCACATGATTATGCAGTCATGCACGCTCGTGTGTTTGTACTGGGAACTACAATTGACATCCAAAAATCCAAATTCATCAAAGCCACAAAACATTCATCAAAGCCACAAAAAAAGGTTTCATATATAGCATCGCCCAACAAGTCCCCAATTACTTTGACATCTTGAGGATGTCTAACACATATTATTTTGAATACCTGTGAACGACGAGGACAAGACGACAAGAGACAACCGTGTTAATCATTTTCACACAGCGGCAATTATGACTAACGGCGCATGCGTGAGCTGAGCCTACATCGTCTTCCTCCGTTCCATTCACAGGCGCGTAGCGCCCTCTCCTGACTTGGTAGTCTAATCGAATAACATACAGTAACGGACGTCGTTTCTAACCCCCTACACTCTCCCCACTTTAAAAGATGTCCCCCGACACATCTTGACTATACCAACAACAAGTACCAGTAGAAGCACAGTCATCTGTCGGGTCTCAGTAGGGTGGTGTCAGTCACATTCAAATGCAAGTCTGCTGTCTATACTGTCTGGGTAGGGTAGTAATAGGTTTCAGGTCGCACTAATGAGTCGGGGGAAAGGCATGCAAGTATACAAGACATTTGCCCCAGTCTTCAGGGCTGGTATGATGGATGACCCAAGTGTTCAGATGTGAATATCTGCTACAACGTCCAAATCTAGCAAAACAGCGGCAAACAAAATCTTTAATGACTATGCTTTAAAGTTTGGGTTCCTTCTTCGGATTCACCATGATCAGGGTGATGAATTGAAAATCAACTTTTTGCTCAACTGAAGGAATATTGTGGGGTTGCGGGTTCAAGGACAACCCCCTACCACCCACAGGAAATGGGACAGGTTGAACAATTTAATCAAACACTGATCCAGATGTTAAAGACACTGACAGAGAAACAAAAGAGTAACTGGAAAGACTCACTAAACAAACTAGTTCATGCTTACAACTGTACCAAAAGTGAGTGACTGGTAAACGTTCACCAGTTTACCAGTTGATATGTTGTTTAGTTTGAATCCAGACTCTAACCAGGGTGACACCAACCAGAGGGACGATGTGAGGAAGTGGAAAAAGGGTATGGAGGAAGCGTATGTGATCACGCAAGAAAATAACAACAAAGCTGCTGCCAGGAGTAAGAGACTATATGACAGTAAACTAAAGTATTCTACTCTGTTGCCCGGTGATCGTGTTCTAGTTCGAAACTTTACCCCACGCGGAGGTTCAGGCAAACTGAGAAACCACTGGGAGGATGTTGTTCAGACAGTGGTTTGTAAAGTCAGCAAAGACATTCCAGTTTATGAGCTGAAACCTGAGAGGGGGAAGGGCAGATCTAGATACTCCCCCCGAATCTCTTGCTGCAATGTGATCATTTGCCATTAGAGACTTCACTACAGCCACAGTCCAAGAAAAAATCCAATTGCAAGCAACCAAACAAGATGCCAGAGATAAATCCAGAAAGAGGATGAGGAGGAGGATGAGTATTATCCAGTGTTGCATCGCCAGAGCACCCTACCAGACTCACCAGAACTGCGGGACTTGAGCTTCGTGGAGACACACCATGATGACAATCAACTGGGGAATGAACTGACCAGGAAGTTGATCCGAAGATCCACCTGACGGAACGGAGGGAACATGATCCGTGGAATGATCCACCTGTGACGGTGTGTCCCCTTTTATCCCAGTCAGCCAGTAGGGCTGTCCACTGTCCATAATTCCTGATATTGGGGAAATCAACGGCCACGACGAGAACACAGGAAACCCAATTTATTCACGTACGGTTCGCAATCTTGTTACAATGTAGGGACAGTACCATGTTATGGTGAACAGACAATTCAGATGTATGGTGCACACCCCTATTATGCCACGGAGTACTACAGAGATGGTTAATCGACACTTCATAGCACAGTGAGATGGAAACAAGAAGACCCCGATGAGCCCTGATGTGTATAATTAAAACGGAATGTATGAAAAGAGTTCCAGTCTGTGAACTGTTGATTGTTATAATGTAAACAGAATGTATGAAAAGAGTTCCAGTCTGTAAACTGTTCATTATTATAGTTCATATTTGGATGCAGTTCATAATACCATGCGTAATTGTTTTGGGCATGTCGTCCAGCGCATTTATTTATTTACTAGTACATATGTTGGGGACAACATCTATTTTGAGGGGGAGTATGTGACAGGTTGTAAAGTATCTCATTTCGTATTTGGTTACATTCGCGTAGTTATATTGGTTACAAATGATATATATCGAAAATGTTTTTTTAAACAAGGAAAGCCTGCTTCGGTTAGTGTTTCATGTCGGACCAATTTAGATCGTTGGACAGGGAATTGTTGTGCGCAGCTTTGCATACATTTGCATTAAATTTGGGCATTCGAAGTAAACCACTGTTAGAGTCAAGACATATCGCACTGCTTGTCTTGTGTTTTTTTTCTGGATCCCACACACCGTATCTCCCTTACCTTAGTGGAGAGCGGAACATTAGTACTCTGCAGCCTAAATAGACACTAATTTCGTCATAAAATTTACCATGAGAAACATGTTGTTCAGAAAACGTGTTTTCTCATGCTCTGAAAATGCGTTTAAGGCAATAAAAAGTTCATATGATCCTCACAGCTACACAAACAAATGATTTTTCATCTTTTCACTTGTATAAGTGTCAGATTAGCATCCTGCAGCCTAAATAGACACTGATTTCATCATAAAAGTTAAAACAATGCAGAAAACATTTTGTTCAGAAAACGTGTTTCTCTTGCTCTGAAAATGCGTTTAAGGCAATAAAAAGTTCACATGATCATTACAGCTAAACAAAAGGCTGAATCTTCACTTTTCACTTGTATAAATGTCAGATTAGCACTCTGCGCCTAAAAAGACACTAATTCCACCATAAAACGTCAAATAATGAAGAAAACATTTACTTCAGAAAACGTGTTTTCTCTTGCTCTGAAAATGCGTTTAAGCCAATATAAAGTTCACATGATCATCACCAGCTAAACAGAAGGCTATATATTCATGTTTTCACTTGAATAAGTGACATATTAGCACTCTGCAGCCTAAATACACACACATTTCATTATAAAACATAAAACCATGAAGAAAACATTTACTTCAGAAAACGTGTTTCTCTTGCTCTGAAAATGCGTTTAAGGCAATAAAAAAGTTCAAAAGATCCTATGACCCCAGAGCTAAACAAAAGGCTTAGTTTTCATGTTTTCACTTGTATAAGTGTCAGATTAGCACTGTGCAGCTTATTCAGACACTAATTTCATCAAAAAACTTCAAAACCACGAAGAAAACCATTAAATTCAGAAAACGTGTTTCTCTTGCTCTGAAAATGCGTTAAGGCATAAAAAGTTCATATGATCCCCAGAGCTAAACAAAACCCTTATTCTTCATGTTTTCACTGTACAAGTGTCAAATTAGCCCTCTGCAGCCTAAATGATACATCATTAATATTAAAACAATGCAGAAAATAATTTGCTCTGAAAATGCGTTTAAGGCAATAAAAAGTTAACATGATAATCACAACTAAACAGAAGGCTATATATTTCATGTTTTCACTTGTATAAGTGTCTATATTAGCATTCTGCAGCCTAAATACACACACATTTCATTATAAAACATAAAACCATGAAGAAAACATTTACTTCAGAAAACGTGTTTCTCTTGCTCTGAAAATGCGTTTAGGGCAATAAAAAGTTCATATGATCCCAGAGCTAAACAAAAGGCTTAGTCTTCATGTTTTCATTTTTATAAGTGTCAGATTAGCACTGTGCAGCCTATTCAGACACAATTTAATCAAAAAACTTAGAACTATGAAGAAAACATTAAATTCAGAAAACGTGTTTCTCTTGCTCTGAAAATGCGTTTAAGGCAAAAAAAAGCGCAATATGATCCTCACAGTTAAACAAAAGGCTGAATCTTCTTCATGTTTTGGGTTGTATAAGTGTCAAATTAGCCCTCTGCAGCCTAAATAGATACATCAAGAAAATTAATATAATGCAGACAATATTTTGTTCAGAAAACGTGTTTCTCTTGCTCTGAAAATGCGTTTAAGCCAATATAAAGTTCATATGATCCCCAGAGCTAAACAACAGGCTTAATCTTCATGTTTTCACTTGTACAGTGTCAAATTAGCCCTCTGCAGCCTAAATAGATACATCATAAAAGTTAAAAACAATGCAGAAAATATTTTTTGTCAGAAAACGTGTTTGTCTTGCTCTGAAAATGCGTTAAAACCAATATAAAGTTCTTATGATCCCAGAGCTAAACAAAAGGCTTAATCTTCATGTTTTCACTTGTACAAGTGTCATTAGCAGCCCAAATAGATACATCATTAATAATAAAACAATGCCGAAAATATTTTGTTCAGAAAACGTGTTTTCTCTTGCTCTGAAAATGCGTTACCGGCAATAAAAAGTTCACATGATCATCACAGCTAAACAGAAGGCTATATATTCATGTTTTCACTTGAATAAGTGTCATATTAGCACTCTGCAGCCTAAATACACACACATTTCATTATAAAACATAAAACCATGAAGAAAACATTTACTCAGAAAACGTGTTTCTCTTGCTCTGAAAATGCGTTTAAGGCAATAAAAAGTTCACATGATCATTACAGCTAAACAAAAGGCTGAATCTTCACTTTTCACTTGTATAAATGTCAGATGAGCACTCTGCGCCTAAAAAGACACTAATTCCACCATAAAACGTCAAATAATGAAGAAAACATTTACTTCAGAAAACGTGTTTCTCTTGCTCTGAAAATGCGTTTAAGGCAATAAAAAGTTCATATGATCCCCAGAGCTAAACAAAAGGCTTAATCTTCATGTTTTCACTTGTATAAGTGTCATATTAGCATTCTGCATCCTAAATACACACATATTTCATTATAAAACATAAAACCATGAAGAAAACATTTACTTCAGAAAACGTTTCTCTTGCTCTGAAAATGCGTTTAAGGCAATAAAAAGTTCATATGATCCCCAGAGCTAAACAAAAGGCTGAATCTTCATGTTTTGACTTGCACAAGTGTCAAATTAGCCCTCTGAAGCTTAAATAGATACATCATTAATACCAAAACAATACCGAAAACATTAAATTCAGAAAACGTGTTTCTCTTGCTCTGAAATGCTTTAAGGCAATAAAAAGCGCAATATGACCTCACAGCAAAACAAAAGGCTGAATCTTCATGTTTTGGCTTGTATAAGTGTCAAATTAGCCCTCTGCAGCCTAAATAGATACATCATAAAAATTAATATAATGCAGACAATATATTGTTCAGAAAACGTGTATCTCTTGCTCTGAAAATGCGTTTAAGCCAATATAAAGTTCATATGATCCCCAGAGCTAAACAAAAGGCTTAATCTTCATGTTTTCACTTGTAAAAGTGTCAAATTAGTACTCTGCAGCCTAAATAGACACTAATTTCGTCATAAAATTTACCATGAGAAACATGTTGTTCAGAAAACGTGTTTCTCATGCTCTGAAAATGCGTTTAAGGCAATAAAAAGTTCATATGATCCTCACAGCTACACAAACAAATGATTTTTCATCTTTTCACTTGTATAAGTGTCAGATTAGCATCCTGCAGCCTAAATAGACACTGATTTCATCATAAAAGTTAAAACAATGCAGAAAACATTTTGTTCAGAAAACGTGTTTCTCTTGCTCTGAAAATGCGTTTAAGGCAATAAAAAGTTCACATGATCATTACAGCTAAACAAAAGGCTGAATCTTCACTTTTTCACTTGTATAAATGTCAGATTAGCACTCTGCGCCTAAAAAGACACTAATTCCACCATAAAACGTCAAATAATGAAGAAAACATTTACTTCAGAAAACGTGTTTCTCTTGCTCTGAAAATGCGTTTAAGCCAATATAAAGTTCACATGATCATCACAGCTAAACAGAAGGCTATATATTCATGTTTTCACTTGAATAAGTGACATATTAGCACTCTGCAGCCTAAATACACACACATTTCATTATAAAACATAAAACCATGAAGAAAACATTTACTTCAGAAAACGTGTTTCTCTTGCTCTGAAAATGCGTTTAAGGCAATAAAAAGTTCATATGATCCCCAGAGCTAAACAAAAGGCTTAGTTTTCATGTTTTCACTTGTATAAGTGTCAGATTAGCACTGTGCAGCTTATTCAGACACTAATTTCATCAAAAAACTTCAAACCACGAAGAAAACATTAAATTCAGAAAACGTGTTTCTCTTGCTCTGAAAATGCGTTAAGGCAATAAAAAGTTCATATGATCCCCAGAGCTAAACAAAACCCTTATTCTTCATGTTTTCACTTGTACAAGTGTCAAATTAGCCCTCTGCAGCCTAAATGATACATCATTAATATTAAAACAATGCAGAAAATATTTTGCTCTGAAAATGCGTTTAAGGCAATAAAAAGTTAACATGATAATCACAACTAAACAGAAGGCTATATATTCATGTTTTCACTTGTATAAGTGTCATATTAGCATTCTGCAGCCTAAATACACACACATTTCATTATAAAACATAAAACCATGAAGAAAACATTTACTTCAGAAAACGTGTTTCTCTTGCTCTGAAAATGCGTTTAGGGCAATAAAAAGTTCATATGATCCCCAGAGCTAAACAAAAGGCTTAGTCTTCATGTTTTCATTTTTATAAGTGTCAGATTAGCACTGTGCAGCCTATTCAGACACTAATTTAATCAAAAAACTTAGAACTATGAAGAAAACATTAAATTCAGAAAACGTGTTTCTCTTGCTCTGAAAATGCGTTTAAGGCAATAAAAAGCGCAATATGATCCTCACAGTTAAACAAAAGGCTGAATCTTCATGTTTTGGGTTGTATAAGTGTCAAATTAGCCCTCTGCAGCCTAAATAGATACATCATAAAAATTAATATAATGCAGACAATATATTGTTCAGAAAACGTGTTTCTCTTGCTCTGAAAATGCGTTTAAGCCAATATAAAGTTCATATGATCCCCAGAGCTAAACAACAGGCTTAATCTTCATGTTTTCACTTGTACAAGTGTCAAATTAGCCCTCTGCAGCCTAAATAGATACATCATAAAAGTTAAAACAATGCAGAAAATATTTTGTTCAGAAAACGTGTTTGTCTTGCTCTGAAAATGCGTTAAAACCAATATAAAGTTCTTATGATCCCCAGAGCTAAACAAAAGGCTTAATCTTCATGTTTTCACTTGTACAAGTGTCATTAGCAGCCCAAATAGATACATCATTAATAATAAAACAATGCCGAAAATATTTTGTTCAGAAAACGTGTTTCTCTTGCTCTGAAAATGCGTTTACGGCAATAAAAAGTTCACATGATCATCACAGCTAAACAGAAGGCTATATATTCATGTTTTCACTTGAATAAGTGTCATATTAGCACTCTGCAGCCTAAATACACACACATTTCATTATAAAACATAAAACCATGAAGAAAACATTTACTTCAGAAAACGTGTTTCTCTTGCTCTGAAAATGCGTTTAAGGCAATAAAAAGTTCACATGATCATTACAGCTAAACAAAAGGCTGAATCTTCACTTTTTCACTTGTATAAATGTCAGATGAGCACTCTGCGCCTAAAAAGACACTAATTCCACCATAAAACGTCAAATAATGAAGAAAACATTTACTTCAGAAAACGTGTTTCTCTTGCTCTGAAAATGCGTTTAAGGCAATAAAAAGTTCATATGATCCCCAGAGCTAAACAAAAGGCTTAATCTTCATGTTTTCACTTGTATAAGTGTCATATTAGCATTCTGCAGCCTAAATACACACATATTTCATTATAAAACATAAAACCATGAAGAAAACATTTACTTCAGAAAACGTGTTTCTCTTGCTCTGAAAATGCGTTTAAGGCAATAAAAAGTTCATATGATCCCCAGAGCTAAACAAAAGGCTGAATCTTCATGTTTTGACTTGCACAAGTGTCAAATTAGCCCTCTGAAGCTTAAATAGATACATCATTAATACCAAAACAATACCGAAAACATTAAATTCAGAAAACGTGTTTCTCTTGCTCTGGAAATGCGTTTAAGGCAATAAAAAGCGCAATATGAACCTCACAGCAAAACAAAAGGCTGAATCTTCATGTTTTGGCTTGTATAAGTGTCAAATTAGCCCTCTGCAGCCTAAATAGATACATCATAAAAATTAATATAATGCAGACAATATATTGTTCAGAAAACGTGTATCTCTTGCTCTGAAAATGCGTTTAAGCCAATATAAAGTTCATATGATCCCCAGAGCTAAACAAAAGGCTTAATCTTCATGTTTTCACTTGTACAAGTGTCAAATTAGCCCTCTGCAGCCTAAATAGATACATCATAAAAGTTAAAACAATGCAGAAAATATTTTGTTCAGAAAACGTGTTTCTCTTGCTCTGAAAATGCGTTTAAACCAATATAAAGTATATGATCCCCAGAGCTAAACAGAAGCCTTAATCTTCATGTTTTCACTTGTACAAGTTTCAAATTAGCCCTCTGCAGCCTAAATGATACATCATTAATATTAAAACAATGCAGAAAATATTTTGTTCAGAAAACGTTTTTCTCTTGCTCTGAAAATGCGTTTATGCCAATAAAAAGCGCAATATGATCCTCACAGCTAAACAAAAGGCTATATATTCATGTTTTCACTTGTATAAGTGTCATATTAGCATTCTGTAGCCTAAATAGATACATCATTAATACTAAAACAATGCCGAAAATATTTTGTTCAGAAAACGTGTTTCTCTTGCTCTGAAAATGCGTTTAAGGGAATAAAAAGTTCACATGACCATCACAGCTAAACAGAAGGCTATATATTCATGTTTTCACTTGAATAACTGTCATATGCAGCCTAAATACGCACACATTTCATTATAAAACATAAAACAATGAAGAAAACATTTACTTCAGAAAACGTGTTTCTCTTGCTCTGAAAATGCGTTTAAGGCAATAAAAAGTTCATATGATCCCCAGAGATAAACAAAAGGCTTAGTCTTCATGTTTTCACTTGTATAAGTGTCAGATTAGCACTGTGCAGCCTATTCAGACACTTATTTCATCAAAAAACTTTAAACCATGAAGAAAACATTAAATTCAGAAAACGTGTTTCTCTTGCTCTGAAAATGCGTTTAAGGCAATAAAAAGCGCAATATGATCCTCACAGCTAAACAAAAGGCTGAATCTTCATGTTTTGGCTTGTATAAGTGTCAAATTAGCCCTCTGCAGCCTAAATAGATACATCATAAAAGTTAAAACAATGCAGAAAATATTTTGTTCAGAAAACGTGTTTCTCTTGCTCTGAAAATGCGTTTAAGCCAATAGAAAGTTCATATTATCCCCAGAGCTAAACAAAAGGCTTAATCTTCATGTTTTCACTTGTACAAGTGTCAAATTAGCCCTCTGCAGCCTAAATAGATACATCATTAATATTAAAACAATGCCGAAAATATTTTGTTCAGAAAACGTGTTTCTCTTGCTCTGAAAATGTATTTAAGGCAATAAAAAGTTCACATGATCATTACAGCTAAACAGAAGGCTATATATTCATGTTTTCACTTGAATAAGTGTCATATTAGCACTCTGCAGCCTAAATAAACACACATTTCATTATAAAACATAAAACCATGAAGAAAACATTTACTTCAGAAAACGTGTTTCTCTTGCTCTGAAAATGCGTTTAAGGCAATAAAAAGTTCATATGATCCCCAGAGCTAAACAAAAGGCTTAGTCTTCATGTTTTCACTTGTATAAGTGTCAGATTAGCACTGTGCAGCCTATTCAGACACTAATTTCATCAAAAAACTTCAAACCATGAAGAAAACATTAAATTCAGAAAACGTGTTTCTCTTGCTCTGAAAATGCGTTTAAGGCAATAAAAGCGAAATATGATCCTCACAGCTAAACAAAAGGCTGAATCTTCATGTTTTGACTTATATAACTGTCATATTAGCACTCTGCAGCCTAAATACACACAAATTTTATTATAAAACATAAAACCATGAGGAAAACATTTACTTCAGAAAACGTGTTTCTCTTGCTCTGAAAATGCGTTTAAGGCAATAAAAGCGAAATATGATCCTCACAGCTAAACAAGAGGCTTAATCTTCATGTTTTCACTTGTACAAGTGTCAAATTAGCCCTCTGCAGCCTAAATGATGATTTTGTTCAGAAAACGTTTTTCTCTTGCTCTGAAAATGCGTTTAAGGCAATAAAAAGTTCACATGATCAATACAACTAAACAGAAGGCTATATATTCATGTTTTCACTTATATAACTGTCATATTAGCATTCTGCAGCCTAAATACACACACATTTCATTATAAAACATAATACCATTGTTCGGTTAAAACTTCGTTTGTCTTTCCTGGTTCGCGCATTGTCTGGAGTTCACTTGATAAAAATATCAGCAAGTACAATAGATGGTGAACAAAAAACTACTTTATTCTAATGAGACAGAAAAGGCACTTCTCGTCTCGGTGGGACGAAGACATGAGCACAGAGAACAAAGAGAAAGAGCAAAAGAGCAAAAGAGCAAAAGAGAACGAGCTCCCGCTCCGACAAGTTTTTAAACACACAGAGTGGCGATCTGTTGTCCAATCAGTTGCGAACAAGTCGACCTTTCCCGTCCAATCGGTTACGAGCAACTCAGTGTTGGGCGGGTCTCAGATTGAAGTTGGAGCCGCTGCTTTTTCTCCAACGGCTATTGAACTAATAAGACTGATAGTTTTATTTAACTAAATTAGACTGAAATTAAACGTGCACAATTCATAATATATACTAAGCTAAACATGAAAAAACATATGTTTACTTAATCTAAACATGAAATAACGTAATATGTTTACTAATGTGCATAAACACTCTATCATTCCCTCCTGTTGTACATTTAAACATCAGTTCATACATTTCCAAAAGATTTCATGCATGCACGTCATACTAATTGCACAGGGAACCATTCTAATCTCATCTATCCAACGTCTAATATTATTTAACTTACCATGGAGAAGGCGAAAAACCTCTATCACAATTTTGCTGCTGTGATATATAACCTCTCCATTTTTGAGGGTTTTTAATGAGGAAAACTCCTTCTCGGCTCTCCGTTTTCTTTTTTTGCTTTTGTTCTTTGGAGCATCCACTCTCTGGCCATGGTGTACTATCCCTAGCTACAACACTGGGTCCCCTTCACGCATTTGTTGATACAAAACCTTTGCGTAATTCACCTGGGAATTAGTTATCATATTCATTAGCATTGCTCTTAAGCATGGAATAATACAACCAATGACTAAGAAAATAAGTACAATTACAATTGCGAATGGGATAAACATTCTGAGCAAAGTCTTATACCAAGAGCCCCCAAAGAGCCCGTCAAAGATCCACGGTTGATCAGGCCAGTGATCTCTGGCATCAGTCATGTTTATGGAATTCGCTTCTTCGGGTATGTACGTACAACAAGTATCACCCACCATAGCACAGACGCCCCCTTGTGGCGCTGTCAAAAGGTCCAAAACCATTCTATTTTGCAGCACCATTTGTCTAATTGCTGCAATTTCAGTGTTTTGCATTTCATCTACTTCCAAACTGGCATTTACAAACACTTGAAACCTGTAGTCCATTGTTTCAATTCGTAGCATGTTTTTAGCTACTCCAATTTGTGGAAAAAGAGCTAACATTACCTTATTTCCCGTGCTATGGTGTTTGAATTGTTCTGGAACATCAGTTCCCCAGATCGAATCGTGGGGCTTAAACGACACTCTTCTTTTCACATGATGGTGTGCTGGACGACTGGTAACGATGAAAGTATTGTCAGTCACAGTAACAGGTGCGCACATACCGTAGGCTTTCGGAGGAATAAAAGAATATACTTTCCAACCACATAACCACCAAAGATGTGAAGATACAGGTAAAATGGTGACATTGGTGTTTAACGGTAGCACGTATAAACATCTATTCTCATCTATAAAACCTAAATTTTGACCTGTACCGTACATTGCAACGCATACTGGTAATCGCAATCCGCTCTCGGTCATAACCTGATTTTCAGTTTCCAAAATGGTATCCAAACTTGGAACAATCTCTCCTCTCGAAGCATTGCGAAGAACTGGAAAATGTTGATCAGGTTTATGCGAAGATATTAACATATACGCAGCTCGAGCCATTTTATCTCCAAATACCTTTGAATGCACTCTTTGTTACGTTACAGAATGTGGCATAAAAGAACAAACAAAGCAATTACTTTTCCTATTTTGTTTAGCAATTAATGTAGCATAACGATACCACGTGTTTGATAACAACGGATTCCAGTCATGTTTTTCTCCTGCAAATGGTTGATATAATGCGTCCATGACACCTGAATTTTGGGCTTTTTTGTCAGGTGTTTCCATCCAGGCTGTCGGTTTGATGTGCGGTTTATTTTTGAACGGCGATGTCACGACTGGTGTTGTCAAAGATGACATCATGCATATAGTTACGGGAAAACCAGTGTGATGTTCACGAAAATCAGGACAGAGTCTCAAGTTCATGCATCCTGCAACCTTGTAGGCTACGATAACGAGTTGGATATCTGTCATTGTGCCAGTTCAAGTTCCTAACCAGTTCCCTTGAGTTATCTTGCTGACAATTCGTTTTGCTTCTTGGGCACAGCTATTTTGAACCCATTTTGTTTTGGGCTCAGAATGGACCACAACGGAGTCCCAACCAGTGGTCCAAGTCTTCCCTGACTTGATACGAGCGTACCAAGAACCATGAGGGTAATCACTTCCAGTTTGTCGTGCTTCGTTCATGAGGATGTTAAGAGGAAATGAGATGATTCCTGCATCTTGTAGTGGCAAGCAGGATACAGGATGTGCCATGCTAGGGCACTTTTCTGTCATCGTTGGTTGCAATGGTGGAGTTTGGCAGGCTGATGGAATGGGAGGCTTTACGTGCGTCATCTGGATTGCCTCCACTAATTCATACAGCAAGATGATGTGGACCAAACCCATGGCTATTGAGTGGTTTGGCTCCGTCTCTCTTCCACCTGCTCCGGATCTGGTTGGTGAACGATTTTGCAGTGGCTTTGATGCACCCAGGTGGACCTCTCGGCGATTTTGATGGCAGTTGGCGTTGTTATCAGCACGATGAATGGCCCCTCCGACTTTGGTGCAGACCTTGATCAGCGCCTTCGGGGAGCCCAGCAGCCTCTCTGTTCCTGTAAAGGGAACACAGGACTGCGGCAGTACACGTGCTGTGGACCTCTTTGTTGTTGTAAAAATTTTTTACACAATTTTGCCAACAAAATGCTTGGATCCGATTCATTCTTTTAGAATAAAATGCAACTGGTCTCAGCTTTTGTCCATGCTTTTGTAACAGGACTGAAGTCATGTATTTGTCTTTGCAGTCAACTGTTTGAACAAAAGGTTTGTCATAGTCAGGTAAGGCTAAGACGCTAGTGTTTGCTATCAATTTTTTTAATTCTGTAAATGCTTTACTGCCCTCTTCGGTCCACTGAATAGAGTCTTTCAGTGCCATTTCGTCTTGGTATACAAGTGTCAATAATGGTTGGGTAACTTGTGCATAATGCGGAATCCAAGTTCTGCAATAATTGCACAGTCCCAAAAACGTCATCATCTGTTTTTTCGTCTTAGGTCGAGGAACCTGCAAAATTGTCTGTTTTCTCTTAGTTGTCAACTCTCTTGCCTTTCTTGACAAAAGATGTCCTAAGAAAACTACTTCTTCTTGACAGAACTGCAATTTATCCAAAGAAGCTTTGTTACCTGTATTCGCTAAATATTGGAACAAAGCTATTGATACAGTCTTGTTCTCATCTTCAGTCGGTGAAGCAATTAAGATGTCGTCAACATACAAAAGAATCTGAGAAGATTCAGGATGTTTAAAATCAGCAATACACGAAGACATTTCCTGTGAAAAAATTGTAGGACTATCTGTAAACCCTTGTGGTAATCTTGTATATGTATATTTTTTTCCATTAAATGTAAATCCGAACCAATGACGTGAATTTTTGTGTAACGGAATGGAGAAAAAGGCATTGCTCAAATCAATTACTGTAAACCATTTTTTGTCAGGTTTTAAACTGTTCAATAATGTGTGCGGGTCTGGCACACACGGAGCACGTGATTGTATGGATTTATTTACCTGTCGTAAATCATGCACCATTCTCCAAACTCCAGATTCCACTTTTTTAACAGGAAATATCGGTGTATTACATTCACAAGTTGGGTCTTCAATCAAAATACCAGCTTTCACCATATCCCGTATTACAGGGGTGATGCCAATAATAGCGTCCTGTTTTAATGGATATTGTTTAAGTCTTGGTCGATAAGTCGTTTTAGGCAATACTTCAACTGGTTTCGCTGTTTTAAGTAAGCCCACATCAGTTTTTCCCGATGACCAAAGGGTGGCAGGGACGTCTGGAAAGTCCTCCGCCCCTAAAGTGGCCATCAGTCATAATTCTAGTGAATCGACCTTTACTGGGTCCCCCATAGCGTCAACTACGAAGGACTCCAGAAAATTCACTTTTTTGGGTTTATACCCTTCTTCTGTTGGTATTAAAGCTATTTACAATTTTTGTAACAGGTCTCTCCCCAACAAATTTATAGGACACTCTCCACTCAAGACCATGGTGACC
This sequence comes from Hippocampus bargibanti, assembly GCF_051943395.1. NCBI lineage: Eukaryota > Metazoa > Chordata > Actinopteri > Syngnathiformes > Syngnathidae > Hippocampus > Hippocampus bargibanti. The sequence goes on along the minus strand of NC_142749.1, from coordinate 3,104,682 downwards.
TTGTATGGAGTTAGTCCCTCATCTAAAATTTTTAGTGGTTTGGAAATCGATAACAATATCACTTTCCCATCTGCAGATACCACAGAAATTTGTTGTCGACTCGGAGTGACACCTGGAATGGTGTCTCTTAACACTGATCTGCATGCACCACTATCGCAAAGAAATTTGACATCCTTTTTCCCGATTTTTAGCCAATAATAAGGTTTTTCGTTTTCCGGTAAGGTTAAGGCAAACACATTAGTCAAATCCAAGATTTCAACTGGTTTTATTGATTCCCATTTCTCACTGTTGTGATTGTTGTCATCAGTGTTGAAATGGGGTCCCTCGCGTCAATCTGAATGTTTTGTTTTATGTCCTTCACCATATCGCGTATTATATGGTGGAGGTCTGTAAGATTTCCCATCTTTCCTTTTCGGTATAGGTTTCTTTTTGCAGTGGCGAGCAATATGCCCTACACTGCCACAATTGTAGCATCGATCATTGTGCGGCATCCGTCTCTTCATCCGATCCTGGTATAACACTTTCTCCATTATGTTACCCATGGTAGATGCCATCACATGTTCCATCGGCGAATCTGCACCATTTCCCCACTTTTTTCTCACCACTTCTTGGGCGTGTATTGCCCACTCCATGAGATCAACCAACCTTCCAGTCCGGTGTTGGACATAATGTTTGCGAATGAAATCTCCAATTTCCGGCGTCAAATTCTGCAAAAATGTTTGCTTGAATTGGTTGACATATATGGAATTCTCATCAGCAGATTCAGGAATACAGCAGTGGTTTCGAAAAACATTTTCCAAGCGTCCCCGAAAAATGTTAATATCTTCCCCACGTAACTGTCTACAATTCTGAATCAAGCCAAAGTTTGGTGTTTTTTTCCATAATGTTCGGATGTTTTCACAAACCAATCTCCGTTGGCTTGTCGCTTCCTCATACGTCATGGTCGTTCCCATCGATGTTTTCCCAGTAAAGTCACCTTTCACCCGATTCCAATGGTGTCCCAAGCATCTCCTGAGAACCTTAAGTGTTTCTTGTCCATTCAACTGATAAGAAGCACATAATTCCTCAAAATTCTCAGTCCAACTTTCTGCATTTTCAACAACATCACCTAGTCCTTTACACGCCTCTGCGACATCACTGTCGCCCCATGGCCGATAAACCAAGATAGTTTGATCATGTATGCTTGAAGAATTAGGATTTGCTACCTGAATGAGTGGCAAAACGTCACAGTCGCTTCCATTATTCATTTCAATTCCATTCAACTCTTCAAACGGATACAATTGTCCAGAACAATTTGATTTGCTCCTTGTACGCGAAGAGACACAATCAGCAGCAATCTGATTTGCCATATCACGTTGTAATCCTCGTATTCCTCCAGTAGGGGTCATAAGCGCCCCATTCTGCTGGTCTGCCCAACAGACATTTGGAGTCATCACCGGGGGGGCCCACCCAGGGGGGCCCACCCGCCCCACAGGTGGTGAACAAATGGCATCCTCCCCTTTCTTCAGCCCTGCGGAGGAGGGGTAGAAGGAGGAGGGGGAAGAGAAGGAGTGGTAGGAGGGGGGTCGCGGCGCCTGCCCGGCGGCGCAGCCCCCCGCCTCTCCTCCTCGCCTCCCGTGGGGGAGCTCTGGGGATTGAAACAATGGCTGCTTTCCATTTTCCACCAACTTTTCATTGGGACGTACAACCGACGAAGCCACAGTCTCATCGTCAGAGCCCACTTTGGAAGACATTGCAACTATCGCTTTCTCCTCTTTTTTTCATCCGTTTGGCTTCCATTTCTCTCTCTCTGATTTTTGCTTGCGCAATCCAAGCTTCGCAGGCAATTATCTCGGCACGTATCTTTCCAAGAGATTTTTTCATCGCGGATGCTTCCTGAAGTTTCAATCGAAACATGATTTCCTTCAAAGGTTGTAGTTGCAACGCACCAGAGAACGTACTACAGTCCATCCACTTCTTGCAATAAAGTTCGCTACCTGGGAACTTTTTGGACATAAACTCTACGTCCCTATGAATTGGGGTCTTTTTAGAAAAAATAGCACCCATTTTCACGATTGCAACAACAAATTCCTTCTTTAACTATCACCAGAAAGGAAGCACACCTCGCGATGTTGATTCAAACCCAAGAACAAAGGGCGTGATTCGCGCCAATCCTCAGCCAGGATGCGCGTTCACGCACACACACAAGGAATGCTCTTACGCACACACGCACACACACACACACCAACGGCTCAAATGACTTCGCCCTCACCCTTTTTTCTCTCCGAGACAAAGAACTTTCTCTGTGCCACTATGCTAGCATAGACAAACCAAGTTAAGAATGTATTTTTGATCTTATTTCTTTCCTCTCGACTCAGTACTATAGCAGCTGCCCTAAAACACTTCCGCTCTTCAGAATAAAAGCGGTCCACCACACAAACTGAATCCCAGCTATCACCACCTTGTGAACAATATTCTTTCGCTGGAAAACTTCCGATTCACAATTCGGCGTGTGGATATTTCGTGCACATTAATATGCACTCCTCCGCCGGCATACGTATTCTCATTTGGCCACCTTGCCTAACGAAAATCGCTTCCCACCGGTTCGTACGTGAGTCAAGTGGAAAAGGACCGTCTCTGGCCGGGAGAGGTCTCACAATGCATTCAAACAATGGCTGCTAGCTAGCGCGCTACTTACTTAGTGAACTTTTGAATGCTGCCGTGTAGTCGTCCAGCTAGAACGTTAGGAGCCACAACGCCACCAGAAAGGAGTGATTCTTTCCGTCTCTCGCGCGGAGGATTGCAGAGCAGGCTTCAGTGAAGAACGAAAAAAATCTTCGTTTCTTCCGTAGGTCGCAGCCAAGGAGCAGGTTCGACGCGCCTCAATATGCGCGCCTCTCCCGTCAAAATTATAAAACGGGTAACCACCAGGAGCTTCTTTAGCTGAGTTCCCGTCTCGCCTTGACTGGGTCGCCCACGTGGTAGTCCTCACGCAAAGGCTGGTTGACTGGCACGGGTTTCTTGGCACCAATTAATGTTCGGTTAAAACTTCGTTTGTCTTTCCTGGTTCGCGCATTGTCTGGAGTTCACTTGATAAAAATATCAGCAAGTACAATAGATGGTGAACAAAAAACTACTTTATTCTAATGAGACAGAAAAGGCACTTCTCGTCTCGGTGGGACGAAGACATGAGCACAGAGAACAAAGAGAAAGAGCAAAAGAGCAAAAGAGCAAAAGAGAACGAGCTCCCGCTCCGACAAGTTTTTAAACATACAGAGTGGCGATCTGTTGTCCAATCAGTTGCGAACAAGTCGACCTTTCCCGTCCAATCGGTTACGAGCAACTCAGTGTTGGGCGGGTCTCAGATTGAAGTTGGAGCCGCTGCTTTTTCTCCAACGGCTATTGAACTAATAAGACTGATAGTTTTATTTAACTAAATTAGACTGAAATTAAACGTGCACAATTCATAATATATACTAAGCTAAACATGAAAAAACATATGTTTACTTAATCTAAACATGAAATAACGTAATATGTTTACTAATGTGCATAAACACTCTATCAACCATGAAGAAAACATTTACTTCAGAAAACGTGTTTCTCTTGCTCTGAAAATGCGTTTAAGGCAATAAAAAGTTCATATGATCCCCAGAGCTAAACAAAAGGCTTAATCTTCATGTTTTCACTTGTATAAGTGTCATATTAGCATTCTGCAGCCTAAATACACACACATTTCATTATAAAACATAAAACCATGAAGAAAACATTTACTTCAGAAAACGTGTTTCTCTTGCTCTGAAAATGCGTTTTAGGCAATAAAAAGTTCATATGATCCCCAGAGCTAAACAAAAGGCTTAATCTTCATGTTTTCACTTGTACAAGTGTCAAATTAGCCCTCTGCAGCCTAAATAGATACATCATAAAAGTTAAAACAATGCAGAAAATATTTTGTTCAGAAAACGTGTTTCTCTTGCTCTGAAAATGCGTTTAAACCAATATAAAGTATATGATCCCCAGAGCTAAACAAAAGGCTTAATATTCATGTTTTCACTTGTACAAGTGTCAAATTAGCCCTCTGCAGCCTAAATAGATACATCATTAATATTAAAACAATGCCGAAAATATTTTGTTCAGAAAATGTGTTTCTCTTGCTCTGAAAATGCGTTTAAGGCAATAAAAAGTTCACATGATCATCACAGCTAAACAGAAGGCTATATATTCATGTTTTCACTTGAATAAGTGTCATATTAGCACTCTGCAGCCTAAATACACACACATTTCATTATAAAACATAAAACCATGAAGGTTTTATGAACCATTTACTTCAGAAAACGTGTTTCTCTTGCTCTGAAAATGCGTTTAAGGCAATAAAAAGTTCATATAATCCCCAGAGCTAAACAAAAGGCTTAGTCTTCATGTTTTCACTTGTATAAGTGTCAGATTAGCACTGTGCAGCCTATTCAGACACTAATTTCATCAAAAAACTTCAAACCATGAAGAAAACATTAAATTCAGAAAACGTGTTTCTCTTGCTCTGAAAATGCGTTTAAGGCAATAAAAAGTTCATATGATCCCCAGAGCTAAACAAAAGCCTTCATGTTTTCACTTGTACAATTGTCAAATTAGCCCTCTGCAGCCTAAATGATACATCATTAATATTAAAACAATGCAGAAAATATTTTGTTCAGAAAACGTTATTCTCTTGCTCTGAAAATGCGTTTAAGGCAATAAAAAGTTCACATGATCATCACAACTAAACAGAAGGCTATATATTCATGTTTTCACTTATATAACTGTCATATTAGCATTCTGCAGCCTAAATACACACATTTCATTATAAAACATAATACCATGAAGAAAACATTTACTTCAGAAAACGTGTTTCTCTTGCTCTGAAAATGCGTTTAAGGCAATAAAAAGTTCATATGATCCCCAGAGCTAAACAAAAGCCTTATTCTTCATGTTTTCACTTGTACAAGTGTCAAATTAGCCCTCTGCAGCCTAAATAATACATCATTAATATTAAAACAATGCAGAAAATATTTTGTTCAGAAAACGTTTTTCTCTTGCTCTGAAAATGCGTTTAAGGCAATAAAAAGTTCATATGATCCCCAGAGCTAAACAAAAGGCTTAATCTTCATGTTTTCACTTGTATAAGTGTCATATTAGCATTCTGCAGCCTAAATACACACACATTTCATTATAAAACATAAAACCATGAAGAAAACATTTACTTCAGAAAACGTGTTTCTCTTGCTCTGAAAATGCGTTTAAGGCAATAAAAAGTTCATATGATCCCCAGAGCTAAACAAAAGGCTTAGTCTCCATGTTTTCATTTGTATAAGTGTCAGATTAGTACTGTGCAGCCTATTCAGACACTAATTTCATCAAAAAATTTAGAACCATGAAGAAAACATTAAATTCAGAAAACGTGTTTCTCTTGCTCTGAAAATGCGTTTAAGGCAATAAAAAGCGCAATATGATCCTCACAGCTAAACAAAAGGCTGAATCTTCATGTTTTGGCTTGTATAAGTGTCAAATTAGCCCTCTGCTGCCTAAATAGATACATCATAAAAATTAATATAATGCAGACAATATATTGTTCAGAAAACGTGTTTCTCTTGCTCTGAAAATGCGTTTAAGCCAATATAAAGTTCATATGATCCCCAGAGCTAAACAAAAGGCTTAATCTTCATGTTTTCACTTGTACAAGTGTCAAATTAGCCCTCTGCAGCCTAAATAGATACATCATAAAAGTTAAAACAATGCAGAAAATATTTTGTCCAGAAAACGTGTTTCTCTTGCTCTGAAAATGCGTTTAAACCAATATAAAGTATATGATCCCCAGAGCTAAACAAAAGGCTTAATCTTCATGTTTTCACTTGTACAAGTGTCAAATTAGCCCTCTGCAGCCTAAATAGATACATCATTAATATTAAAACAATGCCGAAAATATTTTGTTCAGAAAACGTGTTTCTCTTGCTCTGAAAATTCGTTTAAGGCAATAAAAAGTTCACATGATCATCACAGCTAAACAGAAGGCTATATATTCATGTTTTCACTTGAATAAGTGTCATATTAGCACTCTGCAGCCTAAATACACACACATTTCATTATAAAACATAAAACCATGAAGAAAACGTTTACTTCAGAAAACGTGTTTCTCTTGCTCTGAAAATGCGTTTAAGGCAATAAAAAGCGCAATATGAAACTCACAGCTAAACAAAAGGCTATATATTCATGTTTTCACTTGTATAAGTGTCATATTAGCATTCTGCAGAAATACACACACATTTCATTATAAAACATAAAACCATGAAGAAAACATCTACTTCAGAAAACGTGTTTCTCTTGCTCTGAAAATGCGTTTAAGGCAATAAAAAGTTCATATGATCCCCAGAGCTAAACAAAAGGCTTAGTCTTCATGTTTTCACTTGTATAAGTGTCAGATTAGCACTGTGCAGCCTATTCAGACACTAATTTCATCAAAAAACTTCAAACCATGAAGAAAACATTAAATTCAGAAAACGTGTTTCTCTTGCTCTGAAAATGCGTTTAAGGCAATAAAAAGTTCATATGATCCCCAGAGCTAAACAAAAGGCTTAATCTTCATGTTTTCACTTGTATAAGTGTCATATTAGCATTCTGCAGCCTAAATACACACACATTTCATTATAAAACATAAAACCATGAAGAAAACATTTATTACAGAAAACGTGGTTCTCTTGCTCTGAAAATGCGTTTAAGGCAATAAAAAGTTCATATGATCCCCAGAGCTAAACAAAAGCCTTAATCTTCATGTTTTCACTTGTATAAGTGTCAGATTAGCACTGTGCAGCCTATTCAGACACTAATTTCATCAAAAAAGTTAGAACCATGAAGAAAACATTAAATCCAGAAAACGTGTTTCTCTTGCTCTGAAAATGCGTTTAGGGCAATAAAAAGCGCAATATGATCCTCACAGCTAAACAAAAGGCTGAATCTTCATGTTTTGACTTGTATAAGTGTCAAATTAGCCCTCTGCAGCCTAAATAGATACATCATAAAAGTTAAAAGAATGCAGAAAATATTTTGTTCAGAAAACGTGTTTCTCTTGCTCTGAAAATGCGTTTAAGGCAATGAAAAGTTCACATGATCATCACAGCTAAACAATAGGCTGAATCTTCATGTTTTCACTTGTATAAGTGTCCGATTAGCACCCTCAGCCAAATACACACAAATTTCATTATAAAACATAAAACCATGAAGAAAACATTTATTTCAGAAAACGTGTTTCTCTTGCTCTGAAAATGAGTTTAAGGCAAAAAGTTCATATGATCCCCAGAGCTAAACAAAAGGTTTACTCTTCATGTTTTCACTTGTATAAGCGTCAGATTAGCACTGTGCAGCCTATTTAGACACTAATGTCATCAAAACACTTCAAACCATAAAGAAAACATTAAATTCATAGAACGTGTTTCTCTTGCTCTGAAAATGCGTTTAAGGCAATAAAAAGCTCATATGATCCTCACAGCTAAAAAAAACTCTGAATCTTCGTGTTTTGACTTGTATAAGTGTCAAATTAGCCCTTTGCAGCCTACATAGACAACAAGGTAGAAAACAATGCAGAAAACATAATGGTCAGAAAACGTGTTTCTCTTGCTCTGACAATGCGTTTAAGGCAATAAAAAGTTCACATGACCATCACAGCAAAACAGAAGCCTGAATCTTCATATTTTCACTTGTATAAGTGTCATATTTAGCACTCTGCAGCCTAAATACAGAAAATTTTCATTATAAAACAGGAAACCATGAGAAAACATTTACTTCAGAAAACGTGTTTCTCTTGCTCTGAAAAGTTCATACGATCCTCACAGCTAAACAAAGGATGAATCTTCATGTTTTCACTTGTATAAGTGTCAGATTAGCATTAAGCAGCCTATTCAGACACTAATTTCATCAAAAAACTTCAAACCATGAAGAAAACATTAAATTCAGAAAACGTGTTTCTCTTGCTCTGAAAATGCGTTTAGGGCAATAAAAAGGGCAAGATGATCCTCACAGCTAAACAAAAGGCTGAATCTTCATGTTTTCACTTGTACAAGTGTCAAATTAGCCCTCTGCAGCCTAAATGATACATCATTAATATTAAAACAATGCAGAAAATATTTTGTTCAGAAAACGTTTTTCTCTTGCTCTGAAAATGGGTTTAAGGCAATAAAAAGATCATGATCCTCACAGCTAAACAAAAGGCTGAATGTTCATGTTTTCACTTGTATAATTGTCAGATTAGCACTCTGCAGCCTAAATTGATACTTAATTCATCGTAAAACCTAAAACCATAAAGAAAAAATGAAATTCATAAAACGGGTTTCTCTTGCTCTGGTAAATGTGTTTAAGGCAATATATAGTTCATATGTTCCTCACCACTAAACAAAAGGCTGAATATTCATGTTTTCACTTGTTTAATCAGTTTAGCACTCTGCAGCCGAGATGTAGGGGGTGAGAAACGAACTCCGTTACTGTATGTTATTCGATTAGACTACCCAGTCAGGAGGGCGCTACACGCCTGTGAATGGAACAGAGGAAGACAATGTAAGCTCAGCTCACGCATGCGCATTCAGCCATAAATGCCGCTGTGTAAAGATGGTTAAAATGTGTCATCTTTTCCTCGTCGTTCACAGTGCTGCCTACCTGTGACGCAAATGGACCGACCCAGGTATACCCTAGGCCTGAGGCCGGTTACAATTGGGGGCTCGTCCGGGATCCGTGCCGTGCTGTCCTTTCTCCAGAGTGTAGAGGCTTCAGGGGCTAACGATGGCTCCCACAACTCCACGACGGGTATTGATTGTCAAGATCCAAAAGATACTATTAGCCTTGGATGTCAATTAGCTACTAACTGTTGCCAGCGCAGTGTATGAGAGTGACACTGAGGACCTTGCGACCCTTAGTGAACCAGAACTGTTTGATGTGATTATTGACTACGTCAGAGGTGACAAATTAAGACACATAGAAGATGAAGGCATGTCTCAACTCCTTCACCTCGATGACATGATCAGCGAGCTCCTAGATGCCCCGGAGGAACCGACTGGGGAAGGAGCTGACATGAGAGGAGGAGTTGAGGTCACACATCTTCCATCGAGAGACATCCCCACACCGGTCAGGAACTTGAGCACTCCATCGCCATTCAGGATCATCGCCAACAGTTTGGGTGGTGCTCCTCCTGAACATGCCGGCTTATCCTCCGGTATGGGGGATCAGGTGGTGAAGTACACGGATGTAGCTGCTCTGTTTCCACGGAGAGAGTTCAAAATTTATGGAGGTCAGATTTCTGACACCGGGTCTGAACTGTCATACCGTAGCCTGTGTAGACAAATGGATGAGGGACTACAATAAGGATTTAGCGAGTCTGAGGTTACCCGCACTGTCAGAATCAGAATCAGAATCAAAATCTTCTTTATTGTCAAGTATGTAGTGTTCTACAAGGAATTGGTTTCCGGTCGAACATGCTGCACTAGTATCATCAGCAAAAACATTGCAAAGAGGCACTATAGAATTCTGTGTCGAAGATAATAAAACCTGGGACATTCCGAGACAGTCACAAAAACCAGGTGCACATTTTGGTTACGATCAAGAACTTGTCCAAGGTACATTTCTGCACACACTCTATCAAGGGCTAAATGAGAAGAATTATCATGTCAGACGTGTTCTCAAACCATTCCTTACCTTACAGGTTCGTGATGATGTCCTGGCTGTTCCGGGCTTCCTTCATAGGCAGGGTGTTGGTTTTGGTAATGATGCTGGTACAGCCAATGGAAAAGCTTCCTCTAGCTGCTGCCCATCCTCTGGTTCCGTAGTTTGCGCCTGGGGGTGGAATTCTGATGCTACAGCTCTGAAATTGTAAGGTTCAGGTTGAAACACCTGATGACTGACTGTCTTCCTTGTATACACAGGTAATCGTTGGAGAATGTATTAACATCCTTCCTCTTCATCTGAATATCCAGACTCCTGCCCAACTGCTTCCCTGCTATAAGCCTGTCTGTCTAGCTGTTTTTCTGTTTATTTTTCACCCTACGGGGCTGTTCAACTGGCAAATCATTGACAGACGGTAGGAGATTACGGTGTAACACACGGGTATTTTTGTCTCCGTTTGCTGCCAGAACCTTGTACACTGGTCCATCTCCCATTCTTTCAATGACCCTGTGGACTCTTTCCTCCCAGTAAACCCGGAGCTTGCCAGATCCACCTCTCTCAGATAGGTTCCTGACAAGTACACAATCCCCTGGCTGGAGTACAATGCCTTTAACACCACGGTCAGAGTATTTCTTCCCTTTTTCAGAGCTCTTTTGACTGTTCTCAGAGGCAATTCTGTAAGCATCTTGCATTCTACAGGCCCACCTAGGTGCGTATTCCTGTCAGCTTTTTACTTCTTTGGCAGCTGTCAGACCAACAACTAAGTCGATGGGCAACCGGGGAGACCTTCCATAGAGGAGGAAGAACGGTGAATAGCCAGCGGACTCATGTCTTGTACAGTTGTACGCATGAACTACTTGAGGCAAATAGTCTTTCCACTCAGCTTTCCTTTCCTCTTGGAGAGTGCGTAGCATCTGTAACAGTGTTCTATTCAGACGTTTTACAGGGTTGCTCTGCGGATGGTATGGGGTGGTTCAGGAATGCACAATGCCAGACAACTCTTGAAGCCGCTGGAATCGACTGTTGTGAAACTCCCGACCTTGATCATGATGTAGTCTCTCTGGATAAGAGAACAGTGGAGTAAAATCACAAAAGATTTTCTCAGCAGCAACCTTGCCTGTCTTATTCTTAGTCGGGTAGGATTGTGCGAAACGAGTAAAGTGGTCTACCAGGACTAGAATATACTCATAGCCTCCTTTACTTGGCTCAAGATGGAGATAATCAATAGAAATGAGCTCAAATGGGGCACTGTTTATATAGTGATGTTGCCCATGGGTGCTTTTTGGTGGGTCGTTTCTGTTTAATGCAGGAACACTGGCGAATTACGTAGTTTTCTATTTCGTGCCGCATGAATGGCCAATAGAACCTCTGCCTTGCAAGGGTGATCACCTTGTCAGCTCCGACATGCAGGTGTTTGAGCACAGTCGACTTAAGTTTACTAGGGAGAACGAGCTGTTTCCATTTCCCCGCCTGTCTGTATAAAATTCCATTGTCCAGTTTAAGTCTATTCCATTCGTGTACTCGTCTCCTTGCCTCTGGTCCCATTTGTCTTTTATCTTTGTCATTGGGGTTCCATCCCCTCCTCTTCAGTGTCATTACCTCAGAGATTGATGCATCCTCTTCGTGAGCAGCTCTGATATCATCTGGAGTTATAACGGGGACTGTCACCGGAAGAAAATCCTCACCATCAGACGTGAGTTGCAAAACATCCATCCATGGCACATCCTCTTCAGCCACAGCCTTGTCCCCCTGCCATATGGTGGAAACCACGTCTGGAGGAAATGTTTCAGTGTACTCCTCTGTGTGTCCCTCCATCTTAACTGGAAAACGCGACAGTGTGTCGGAATCAGCATTCGCCTGGCCTGTACTTTATTGTGAAGTAGAAATCCGCCAATTCACCCACCCAGCGATTTCCGGCAGCATTGAGTTTGGCCGTGCTCAGGACATACGCGAGGGGGTTATTGTCCGTGTACACAGTGAATGTGGGTGCATAGTAGAGATAATCTCGAAATTTGTCGCAGATTGCCCACTTCAACGCCAGAAAATCAAGCTTTCCAGAATGGAGATGATAATTTTTCTCTGAAGGTGAGAGTGTTCTGGATCCATAAGCAACAACGCGAAGTTTATCTCCCTGCTGCTGATAAAGCCCAGCCCCCAGACCTTCAACGGATGCGTCCGTATTTAACACAAAGCGCAGATTAAAGTCTGGGTAGGCTAAAATAGGTGGACCGGTCAATATATATACCAGGCGGGAGACCACAGCACTGTGTTCGGGGCCCCACTGGACAGGGTTACCAGAGGGAAGCTGGCCTAACTTGGTGCCTTTCCTTTGGCGTGCAGCGGTGTTGTGAACTGGCCTCTGGTCAGGCTGAGTGGCCCCCTATACCAGTTTAAACAGCGGCCGTGCAATCCTGTCAAAGTCCTGTACGAAGGATCTATAGTATCCCAAGAACCCCAATAGAGCTCTGACTTCCCCCACATTGCGTGGCGTCTCTCTTTTAACTGCAAAACGGCTTCCAGGTCTTTAGGGTCTATGCGGACACCATCACTTGACACGAGACGAAGCAAGTACCTCATTTGTCGTTTGAACAGTTCACATTTATTCAGACGTAGCTTTATGCCATGCTCCTGCAGGCGGTGAAGAACTTTCCTCAGGTCCTCTACGTGTTCATGAAATGATTTTGAAAAGCAGAGCACGTCATCCAGATAAGGAGAGCAGCATTCGTCCCTCAGGCCATCAAGAACATCCTCCATACATCTTTGAAAGGCTGCTGGCGCATTAGTTAGGCCAAATGGGAGGCTGGGCCACTCGTACAGGCCCCAAGGGGTGCTGAAAGCCGTTAGATGCCTGGAACTGTCTTCAACAAAGCCCTGGTCGTAAGCGCTGCCTTGTTCGAGTATTGAGAACCAAGAGTAGCCCCCCAGGTTATCTAGCAGATATTGAAGGCGTGGGAGTGGGTGATGATCGGGGACAGTTTTGCGATTTAGCTCCCTGACATTTTTATCTTTTTTTTCTAACACAGACGACAGGAGATGAGTATGCTGAAGTGGATTTTCTTATCCAACCACGGTGAAGTAGGTTTTGCACATAGTCTTTGACCTCTTCGTAAAGGGGTTTTGGAATGGCATTGTAACGCTTTTGCACCGGCGTGTTGTCAGTGAGTTGGATCTTGAGTTGCAGGTTTGGAATGCAACCTATATCAGCATCACCTCTTGCAAAGACATCTGACTCTTCATGAAACATGTCTCTGGCAATCCCCTGTTCTTCCTCTTTGAGATGTGACAAGTCAACCGGAGGATGCCACTTGTCTGTTGTCAGAGCCGAGCAGATTTTAACGGTGGGACTGTTTAGCGGCTTTGGATTGTCGGAGCACTCCTTAAAGGGCATGACCCCAGTAACTTCCTCAATTGAGCCCAGAATAGTTCTCTGTGAAAGATGAATGTCATGTTTACTAACATTCTGAATGGGAATTTTTACAATTTTTGTCGGCCCACTGGGTACATGTACTAACGAAGAGAACGGCTCTAGCCCCTCAGGGCAGTTCTTCCCTATACTGGGCTCAAATAGCATTGTTCCGCCGTTGGGCCATGCTCTGACTCTGCACTTCTCCTCCCATATCTTGCCCGCAGGAATAATGAGTCCCTTCTTCCCAACACACACATGGTACCGGAGGAATGTCTCATCAGGGCCCAATTTCTGAAGAACAGAAATCAAGGTCTCTACAGTGCGTTCGCTGACACTCATGGCTTCTTACAGTATGGCTGCAAGGTCCACCTGTTCATTGTTCTCTTTGATCATTTCTGCAATCACATAGCTTCCTACGAGAGGACAGTTAACACAACTCGTACTGATTAGTATGGGAAGTTGTATGTCAGCATGTCCATGGTTTCCACTCCGTATCTGCAACCCAACATTAGCCCATCCATCAAAGGGAACTGCTGTGCCATTCGCTGCAGATACCTCAAACGGTTGGTCCGGGAATAGGGATGAAAGTGGCTGAATGGTTACGTTGGCAGTGCTTCCTCTACCCACGCCCTACTCACCACGGTCACTTGAGACGCTGAGTCAAGCAGCATTTGTAGTGGGACCCCATTGAGTGCACAGGAGACAATACATCGCTTGCCAATTAATTGTGCTACATGTTTTTTTTTTATGTTGACTGACACTGCGTCGTCAGATTTATGGATGTTACTGGTTCAACCGAGTTGATTTGTACTGGAGGCTTGTCATTGGCATTGATCACTGGAAGCCTCACTCCAGTGACCTTATCCTGTTTCCCGGTGCCTTTCTTTGCAGACAGCCCACAGCTCTATGTCCTTCCTGACCACAAATAAAACAGTGAGGGCAGCTCTTAATGTTCTTTCGCACACAGACCTGACACCTGCCTGTCTCATTCGTTGGTGTCTGGTGTCGTGTTGAGGATCGAGTCAGGGACGGACATGGATCTAGCTGAGGCGCCGATTCTGTAGGTTTAACAATTTGGACAAAGTGTTTGGTGAGTGCGGTCACTTGTGCAGTCAGCTCGAGAATGGCAGCACGGTTAGCCTGTAATTCAGAGTCAACTTTGGTCTGGTTAATCTGGTCAGTTTGATTAGTTTGAGCAGCATGGACATTCACAGATCGATTTTTGGTCACAGTACCGAGGCGTTTCATCCTCTCAGCCTCTTCACTTGTGTATCCCCAGGTATCCCCTAGGCCTCAGGCCTAGGGGATATCTGGGTCGGTCCAAAGGCGTCACAGGCAGGTAGCACTGTGAACGACGAGGAAAAGACGACACGAGACAACCGTGTTAATCAGCTTCACACAGCAGCATTTATGACTAACTCATTTACTCATCAAAACATCATTGGGCGTCACAGGCAGGTAGCACTGTGAACGACGAGGAAAAGACGACACGAGACAACCGTGTTAGAGGTATCTGCAGCGAATGGCACAGCGGTTCCCTTTGGTGGATTAATGTTGGGTTGCTGATACGGAGTGGAAACCATGGACATGCTGACATACAAGTTCCCATACTAATCAGTACAAGTTGTGTTAACTGTCCTCTCGCAGGAAGCAATGTGTTTGCAGAAATGGTCAAAGAGAACAATGAACAGGTGGACATTGTAGCCATACTGAAAGAAGCCATGAATGTCAGCGAAGGCACAGTAGAGACCCTTATTTCTGTTCTTCAGAAATTGGGCCCTGATGAGACATTCCTCCAGTACCCTGTGTGTGTTGGAAAAAGGGACTCATTATTCCGACGTGCAAGATATGGGAGGTAAAGTGCAGAGTTAGAGCATGGCCCAAGGGGGGGAACAATGCTATTTGAGCCCAGTATAGGGAACAACTGCCCTGAGGGGCTGGAGCCGTTCTCTTCGTTAGTACATGTGCCCATTGGGCCGACAAAAATTGTAAAAATTCCCATTCAGAATGTTAGTAAACATGACAATCGTCTTTCACAGAGAACTATTCTGGGCTCAATTGAGGAAGTTACAGGGGTCATGCCCAATGTATGTAAAAGTAGGGGGCACAAGGGTGCACAAGCCAGTGTCTTATTGTGCCGGTCCTAAGTAATTGGTGACTTGTTGGACTTTGATGAAGTCATACAGAACATCCCGAGAAGTGAGAGGGTTGTAATTGGTGGAGACTTCAATGGACATGTTGGCACAGGAAACAAAGATGATGAGGAGGTGATGGGTAGGTTTGGACTCCAGATGAGGAACGCTGAAGGACAGATGGTGGTTGACTTTGTTAAGACAATGCAAATGGCGATTGTGAATACTTTTTTTCAGAAGAGACAGGAAAATAGGGTGACCTATAAGAGTGGAGGCAGAAGTACACATGTAGACAACATTTTGTGTCAACGGCGCCATCTAAAGGAAATCAGTGACTGCAAAGTAGTGGTTGGTGAGAGTGT
This sequence comes from Hippocampus bargibanti, assembly GCF_051943395.1. Lineage (NCBI taxonomy): Eukaryota > Metazoa > Chordata > Actinopteri > Syngnathiformes > Syngnathidae > Hippocampus > Hippocampus bargibanti. The sequence goes on along the minus strand of NC_142749.1, from coordinate 3,089,131 downwards.
AGCCAGACAGCATAGGTTGGTGGTGTGTAGGATGACGCTGGCAGTGAGGAAGATGAAGAAACCAAAGGCTGAAGTGAGGACAAAATGGTGAAAGTTGAAAAAGGAAGAGTGTTGCATGACATTTAGGATGGAGGTACGACAAGCACTGGGTGGGAAAGAGGTCCTTCCAGATGACTGGCAAACTACAGCGAACATAATCAGAGACACAGGTCGGAAAGTACTTGGTGTATCGAGTGGAAGAAAGGTAGATAAGGAGACTTGGTCGTGGAATGGGGAGGTGCAGGAGTGTATACAGTGAAAGAGGTTAGCAAAGAAGAAGTGGGACACTGAGAGGACGGACGAGAGTAGACAGCAGTACAAGGAGATGCAGCGCACGGTTAAAGTAAAGGTGGCAAAGGCCAAACAAGAGGCCTATGATGACTTATATGCTCGGCTGGACAGCAAGGAAGGTGAGACTGATGTTTACAGGCTGGTGAGACAGAGAAACAAAGATGGTAAGGACCTGCAGCAGGTTCGGGTGATTAAGGTTAGAGATGTCAATGTATTAACAGGTGCCAGTAGTGTGATGGCAAGATGGTAAGAGTACTTTGAAGAATTGATTAACGAGGAAAATGAGAAGGAACAAAGAGTAGAAGACGTGAACGTTGTGGACCAAGACGTAGCAAGCTTTAGCAAGGATGAAGTGAGGAGGGCGCTGAAGAGGATCAGGGGGAAAGGCACTCGGGCCTGATGATTTACCAATCGAGGTATGGAAATGTCTTGGAGAGATGGCTGTGGTGTTCCTGACTGGGTTATTCAACCACCTTAGATGGTGAACAGATCCCTGAAGAATGGAGACGAAGTGTACTTGTGCCCATTTTTAAGAAAAAAGGATATGTGCAGAGTTGTACTAATTACAGAGGAATAAAGTTGATGAGCCATACAATGAAACTCTGGGAAAGAGTAGTTGAAGCTAGACTAAGAGCAGAAGTGAACATTTGTGAGCAGCAGTATGGCTTCATGCCAAAAAAGAGTACGACAGATGCAATGTGTGCTTTAAGAATGCTGATAGAGAAGTACAGGGAAGGTCAGAAGGAATTGCATTGTGTCTTTGTAAATCTGGAGAAAGCGTAGGACAGGGTGCCCAGAGAAGAGCTGTGGCATTGCATGAGGAATTCTGGAGTGACGGAAAAGTATGTCAGAGCGGTGCAAGACATGTATCATGCTGTAAGACAGTTGTGAGGTGTGCTGTCGGTATCAGAATCAGAATCAGAATCATCTTTATTGCCAAGTATGTAGAACACACAAGGAATTTGTTTCCGGTAGAACACGCTGCACTAGTATCGTCGTCAAAAAAACTGCTAAGTGGCACTATACAGTTCCATTTTGGCTACTGTTGAAAGAGTTGAAAGAGTTCAAAGAGTTACTGGCTTGGGGGAAGAAGCTGTTTAAATGTCTGCTGGATTTGGTGCGCATGGATCGGTAGCGCCTACCTGAGGGGAGTAGCTGGAAAAGGTGGTGGGCAGGGTGCGGAGGTTCCAGTAGGATTTTCCGCGCCCTAGTTTGGATTCTTGCAGGGCGGTGCCAATGATTTTTTTCCACCGTCCTAACTGTCCGTTGAAGTCGGATTTTGTCCATTTTTGTGTTGGCCCCGAACCAAACGGTGATGGAAGAACACAGGATGGATTCGATGACAGCCGTGTAGAAATGTTGCAGCACCTCCTGTGGCAGGCCATGCTTCTTTAGCAGCCTCAGGAAGTACATTCTCTGTTGGGCCTTTTTCAGGATAGAGTTGGTGTTGACCTCCCACTTCATGTCCTGGGAGACTGTGATTCCCAAGAACTTGAAGGTCTCAACGGTTGACACCAGGCAGTTGGATAGTGTGATGGGTAGCTGTGGTGATGGATGTTTCCTGAAGTCCACGATTATCTCAACTGTCTTGAGCGTGTTTAGCTCCAGGTTGTGACGGCTGCACCAGAGCTCCAGCTGCTCCACTTGTTGTCGGTACGCAGACTCGTCGCGGTCTTTGATGAGACCGATGACCGTGGTGTCGTCTGCGAATTTTATGAATTTGACAGCTGGGTGCGTTGAGGTGCAGTCGTTCGTGTAGAGAAAGAAGAGCAATGGAGAGAGGACACATCCCTGCGGGGCTCCAGTGCTCGTGGTTCGTGTTGTGGATGATATATTTCCCAGTCTGACCTGTTGTGTCCGTCCTGTCAGGAAGCTGAGGGTCCACTGGCAGATCGTGGGGGACACACCAAGCTGGAGAAGTTTGGGGATGAGGAGTTCTGGGATGATTGTATTGAACGCAGAGCTGTAGTGCACAAACAGGATCCTTGCGTAGGTTCCTGTGTTGTCAAGGAGGTCGAGGATGTGGTGCAGTCCGATGTTGACTGCATCCTCCACAGACCTGTTTGCCCGGTAGGCAAACTGAAGAGGATCTAGCAGAGGTCCAGTGATGTTCTTTAGGTGGTTCAGCACGAGGCGTACAAAGGACTTCATGACCACAGACGTCAGAGCGACAAGTCTATAGTCGTTCAATCCCGAGGGTGCTGGTTTCTTTGGAACTGGGACGATAGTAGACTGTTTGAAGCAGGATGGGACTTCACACCGCTCCAGAGATCTGTTGAAGATTTGTGTGAAGACCGGAGCCAGCCAGTATGACTGAGGAATTCAAGGTGGAGGTGGGACTCCACCAGGGGTCAGCTCTGAGCCCCTTTTTTTTTGCGATGGTGATGGACCGGCTGACAGACGATATTAGAAAAGAATCTCCTTGGACCATGATTTTTGCAGATGACATTGTGATGTGTAGCGAGAACAGGGAACAGGTGGCGGAGAAACTAGAGCTGTGGAGATATGCCCTGGAAAGGAGAGGAATGAAGATCAGTCGCAGCAAGACGGAATATATGTGTGTGAATGAGAGGGATCCAAGTGCAAGAGTGATGCTACAGGGAGAAGAGATAAAGAAGGTGGAGGATTTTAAGTACTTGGGGTCAACTGTCCAGAGCAATGGAGAGTGTGGAAAAGAGGTGAAGAAGCGTGTCCAGGCAGGCTGGAGCAGATGGAGAAAAATGTCAGGTGTGATGTGTGATAGAAGGGTTTCAGCTAGGATGAAAGGAAAAGTGTATAAAACCGTGGTGAGACCAGCCATGATGTTTGGACTGGCGACAATGCCACTGAAGAAAAGACAGGAAGCAGAGCTGGAGGTAGCAGAGGTGAAGATGTTGAGGTTTTCTTTGGGAGTGACCAGGTTGGATAGGATCAGGAATGAGTACATTAGAGGGACAACTCATATTAGAGGCGTTGGAGAGAAAGTCAGAAAGGCCAGACTGAGATGGTTTGGACATGTCCAGAGGAGAGAGAGTGACTATATCGGGAGAAGGACGCTGAGTCTTGAACTGCCATGCAGGAGACCGAGAGGAAGACCGAAGAGGAGGTTTATGGGTGTGGTCAAAGAGGACATGAAGGTAGCTGGTGTGAGAGAAGAGGATGCACAAAACCGGGATAGATGGAGGACATTGATTCGCTGTGGCGACCCCTGAGGGGAAAAGCCGAAAGGAAAAGAAGACTGGGGTCATGCCCTTTAAGGAGTGCTCCGACAGTCCAAAGCCGCTAAACAGTCCCACCGTTCAAATCTGCTCGGCTCTAACCACAGACAAGTGGCATCCTCCGGTTGACTTGTCACATCTCAAAGAGGAGGAATGCAATTCCAAAACCCCTTTACCAAGAGGTCAAAGACTATGTGCAAAACCTACTTCACTATGGTTGGATAAGAAAATCCACTTCAGCATACTCATCTCCTGTCGTCTGTGTTGGAAGAAAAAAACGTTGCGCCTGTGCGTTCACTTTAGGGAGCTAAATCGCAAAACTGTCCCCGATCGTCACCCACTCCCATGCATTCAAGATCTGCTAGATAACCTGGGGGGCTACTCTTGGTTGTCAATACTCGACCAAGGAAGCGCTTACCACCAGGGCTTTGTTGATGACAGTTCCAGGCATCGAACGGCTTTCAGCACCCCTTGGTGGCTGTACGAGTGGCTCCGCCACCCATTTGGACTAACTAATGCGCCAGTTGCCTTTCAAAGATGTATGGAGGACGTTCTTGATGGCCTGAGGGACGAATGCTGCTCTCCTTATCTGGATGACGTGCTCTGCTTTTCAAAATCATTTCATGAACACGTGGAGGACCTGAGGAAAGTGCTTCACCGCCTGCGGGAGCATGGGATAAAGCTACGTCTGAATAAATGTGAACTGTTCAAACGACAAATGAGGTACTTGGGTCGTCTCGTGTCAAGTGATGGTGTCCGCATAGACCCTAAAGATCTGGAAGCCGTTTTGCTGTTAAAAGAGAGAGAACCACGCAATGTGGGGGAAGTCAGAGCTCTATTGGGGTTCTTGAGCTACTATAGATCCTTCGTACAGGACTTTGCCAGGATTGCACGGCCGCTGTTTAAACTGGAAGAGGGGGCCACTCAGCCTGACCAGAGGCCAGTTCACAACACCGCTGCACGCCAAAGGAAAGTCAATAAGTTAGGCCAGCTTCCCTCTGGTAACCCTGTCCAGTGGGGCCCCGAACACAGTGCTGTGGTCTCCCGCCTGGTAGATATATTGACCGGTCAACCTATTTTATCCTACGCAGACTTTAATCTGCCCTTTGTGTTAAATCCGGACGCATCCAATGAAGGTCTGGGGGCTGAGCATTATCAGCAGCAGGGAGATAAACTTCACGTTGTGACTTATGGATCCAGAACACTCTCACCTTCAGAGAAAAATTATCATCTCCATTCTGGAAAGCTTGAGTTTCTGGCGTTGAAGTGGGCAATCTGCGACAAATTTTGAGATTATCTCTACTATGCACCCACATTCACTGTTTACACGGACAATAACCCTCTCGCGTACGTCTTAAGCACGACCAAACTCAACGCTGCTGGACATCGCCGGGTGGGTGAATTGGCGGATTTCCACTTCACAATAAAGTACAGGCCAGGCAAGGCGAATGCTGATGCCGACACACTGTCGCGTTATCCAGTTAAACTGGAGGGACACACAGAGGAGTACACTGAAACTTTGCCCCCAAACGTGGTTTCCACCATATTGGCAGGGGGACAAGGCTGTGGCTGAGGAGGATGTGCCATGGATGGATGTGTTGCAACTCACCTCTGATGGTGAGGATTTTCTTCCGGTGACAGTCCACGTATCACTCCAGATGATAGCAGAGCAATTTAGGAAGAGGATGCATCAATCTCTGAGGTAATGATACTGCGGGGATGGAACCCCAATGACAAAGATAAAAGACAAATGGGACCAGAGGTAAGGAGACAAGTACACGAATGGAATAGACTGAAACTGGACAAGGGAATTTTATACAGACAGGCCGGGAAATGGAAACCGCTCGTTCTCCCTAGTAAACCGAAGTTGACTGTGCTCAAACACCTGCCTGATAACATGGGTCATGTTGGAGCTGACAAGGTGATCAACCGTTCAGACAGAGGTTCTATTGGCCATTCGTGCAGCAGGAAAAAGAAAACTACGTAATTCGCCAGTGTTCTTGCATTAAACAGAAACGACCCACCCTTTCCAGAAAAAGCACCCATGGGCAACATCACTACTAGTGCCCCATTTGAGCTCATTTCTATTGATTATCTCCATCTTGAGCCAAGGAAAGAAGGCTATCAGTATATTCTAGTCCTGGTAGACCACTTTACTCGTTTCCCACAAGCCTACCCGACTAAGAATAAGTCAGGCAAGGTTGCTGATGAGAAAATCTTTAGTGATTTTATTCCACGGTTCTCTTATCCAGAGAGACTACATCATGATTAAGGTCGGGAGTTTGAAAACAGTGTATTCCAGCGGCTTCAACAGTTGTCTGCCATTGCGCATTCCCGAACCACCCCATACCATCCGCAGAGCAACACTGTGGAACGAAGAAAGGAAGGCTGAGTGGAAAGACTATTTGCCTCATCTAGTTCATGCGTACAACTGTACAAGACATGACAAGACAAGACACTGGCTATTCACCGTTCTTCCTCCTCTATGGAAGGTCTCCCCGGTTTGCCCATCGACTTAGTTTTTGGTCGGACAGCTGACGAAGAAGTAAAAAGCCGACAGGAATATGCACGCAAGTGGGCCTGTCGAATGCAAGGTCCTTACAGAATGCCTCCGAGAACATTCAAAAGAGCTCTGAAAAAGGAAGAAATACTATGACCGTGGTGTTAAAGGCATTGTACTCCAGCCAGGGGATCGTGTCAGGAACGTATCTGAGAGAGGTGGACTTGGCAAACTCCGGGCTTACTGGGAGGAAAAAGTCCACAGGGTCACTGAAAGAGTGGGAGATGGACCAGTGTACAAGGTTAGGGCAGAAAACGGAGACAAAACTATGCGTGTGTTGCACCATAATCTCCGACTGTCTGTCAATGATTTGCCAGCTGAACAGCCGCGTAGGGTGAAAAATAAACAGGAAAAAACAGCTACACTGCTTAAAGCAGGGAAGCAGTTGGGCAGGAGTCTGAATATTCAGATGAAGAGGAGGGATGTTCATACAATCTCCGACGGTTACCTGTGTATAAAAGGAAGACAGTCAGTCATCAGGCGTCTCGACCTGGACCGCACAATTTCAGAACTGTGGCATCAAAATTCCACCCCCAGCAACAAACTACGGAACCAGAGGATGGGCAGCAGCTAGAGGAAGCTTTTCCATTGATCTTACCAGCATCATTACCAAAACCAACACCAGCTTACAGCCTGCCTGTTGAGGGAAGCCCGGAACAAACTGTAATGGTTGATAATGAGGGTGATGCAGGAGCGCCGGCGGAGTTGGTGGAATAAAGGCAATAAAAAGTTCATGATCCTCACAGCTAAACAAAAGGCTGAATCTTCATGTTTTCACGTGTATAAGTGTCAGACGAGCACTCTGCAGCCTATATAGACACCAATTTAATGAAAAAAGTTAAAACAATGAATAAAACGCGTAAACTGGTGCCATATACCAGCTCCGCTGGAGTCGAGTTGATGTCGGGCTTTAGCGTGGAGCGGATGCCCAACAACACCAGAGGCAGGTTATCCACCCAGTGTCCGGCATTGTCGGCAGACATTAGGGAGGCCTTCAGTTGACGATGGAGGCGTTCCACCATGCCGTTCGCAGCTGGGTGATAGGCAGTCGTCCGGTTCCGTTGACATCCCAGAAAATTGCACAGCTTGCCAAATAGTGCAGACTCGAACTGGGCTCCACGATCGGTGGTGATGGTCTTCGGTGACCCAAAGTGGGCGACCCAATGTTGGAGGAAAGCACCGACAACAGCTTCGGACCCGCAGTCGGACAAGGGAAGGGCTTCGCACCATCGGGTGAAGCGGTCAACGCAAGTTAACAAGTACCGAAAGCCACGGGAGGGGGAAAGGGGTCCGACAAGATCTATATGGACGTGACTGAACCGGGCATCCGGCGTGTCAAAAATTCCCACCGGTGACTTCGTGTGGCGCTGGACCTTTGAGCGTTGACACCGTAGACAGCCACGCACCCAGTCTCGCACGTCTCTTTGCAGTCCCTTCCAGGAAAACCTTTTCGCCAGCATCTTGGTCGTGCCACGAATTCCAGGATGAGAAAGACTGTGCAGAGAGTCGAACACCTTTCGCCGGAAAGAGTCGGGAACCAGTGGTCGAGGGACGCCGTCGGACTGGACACACAGGATTGTGCAGCCAGAGTTATGTAGAGGGACAGCGATGATGTTGGAATCGGTGGCATGGTCGGCCAGACCTTCTCGTACCTGAGCTGCTGCCATCTCATCGTAGTCAAGACCGTCGGGAAACTGGATCGCGTTGATCTCAACTCGAGAAAGGGCATCTGCGACCTCGTTCTGAGCCCCCTGGACGTGGCGAAACTCAAGGTCAAATTGCGAGAGGTAGTCCAAGTGCCTAACTTCTCGCTCCAGGTACTTTGTCGACGCCGAGGGGATGGCGGAGAGGAGTGGCTTGTGGTCGGTATAGATGATGACGCGTCCACCCTCGATGAAGTGCCGGAAGTGCTTCACGCTGAGATAGACACCAAGAAGTTCCCGGCCAAAGGTGGAGTATCGGCGTTCGGCCGGCTGGAGGGCCTTGGAGAAAAAAGCGATGGGTCGACAGTCACCAGTGAGGCCGTCGTGGAGAACCGCACCGATTGCAACCGTGGAGGCGTCAACCATGAGAGACAACTGACCATCGGGGCTTGGGTGGGCTAGGAGTGTTGCATCAGCCACGAGATCCTTCAGCCGTTGAAAAGCCTTCAATTGCTCGGAGGAGAGGTCGACGGGAACGTGCTTCTTCCTGTTGCCAGTCAGCGAGTTTAGTGGCAGGGCAACCTCAGCACAGTTCGGGATGAAGCGTCGGTGGAAATTTACCATCCCGAGGAATCGTTGTAATTGGGTTACCGTCCTGGGTGTGGGAAAGTCATGGATGGCCTGCACCTTGCCGCGTAGAGGGCGTACTCCTTTGCCATCGACTAGGTGACTAAGGAACTTGACCATGGATTGGCCAAAAACGCACTTGTCGGAGTTGACGACCAGACCGTGCTCGTCCAGACGCTTGAAAACCGTTTCCAGGTGCTGCAGGTGCTCGTCTTGGGAGTTGCTGGCGATGAGGATGTCATCGATGTAGGCACAACAGAAGTCAAGACCGAGTCGATGAAGCGTTGAAAAGTCTGTGCGGCGTTCCGGAGGCCAAATGGCATGCGGAGGAAATCAAACGAGCCAAATGGGGTGGTGACGGCCGTCTTCGAAACATCCTCTTTCGCGACAGGGATCTGGTGGTAGGCTCTCACCAGATCGATGGTGGAGAACACCGTTTGTCCGTGGAGGAATGACACACAGTCGTGGATGTGAGGAAGAGGATAGCGGTCAGGAACTGTGACAAAATTCAGTGCTCGGAAGTCACCGCGGGGACGCCAGTCACCTGCCTTCGCCTTGGGGACCATGTGCAGCGGGGAGGCCCATTTGCTGTCCGATGGACGGATAATACCAAGCTGAAGCATGTGGTTGAATTCGGCTTCAGCAATCCGTTGTTTTGCCGGGGCAAGGCGGCGAAAACGTTGAAACTTCGCTTCGTTTTTCTACTTTCATTCCTTTCATCTTTGCTGCTGTGAAATGTAAATTTCTCCACTGTGAGACTAATGAAGGCTTATCCAATCCAATCCAATCCAATCCAAAACAATAAGTTCAGAAAACATGTTTCTCTTGCTCTGAAAATGCGTTTAAGGCAATAAAAAGTTCATGATCCTCACAGCTAAACAAAAGGCTGAATCTTCATGTTTTCACTTGTATAAGTGTCAGATGAGCACTCTTCAGCCTATATAGACACTAATTTCATGAAAAAAGTTAAAACAATGAATAAAAAAATAAGTTCAGAAAATATGTTTCTCTTGCTCTGAAAATGCATTTACGGCAATAAAAAGTTTATATGATCCTCACAGCTAAACAAAAAGCTGAATCTTCATGTTTTCACTTGTATAAGTGTCAGATGAGCACTCTGCAGCCTATATACACACTAATTTCATCATAAAAAGTAAAACCATGAAGAAAACATTAAGTTCAGAAAACGTGTTTCTCTTGCTCTGAAAATGCGTTTAAAGGCAATAAAAACTTCATATAATCCTCACAGCTAAACAAAAGGCTGAATCTGCATGTTTTCACTTGTATAAGATTAAGATTAGCACTCTGCATCCTAAATAATTAAATCATAAACTTAAAACATGAAGAAAACATTAAATTCATAAACCGTGTTTTTCTTGCTCTGAAAATGCGTTTAAGGAAATAAAAAGTTCATATGATCCTCACAGCTAAACAAAAGCCCGAGTCTTCAAGTTTTCACTTGTAAAAGTGTCAGATTAGCACTCTGCAGCCTAAACAGACACCAATTTCATCATAAAACTTAAAACCATGAAGAAAACATTAAGTTCAGAACGTGTTTCTCTTGCTCTGAAAATGCGTTTCAGGCAATAAAAAGTTCATGATCCTCACAGCTAAACAAAAGGCTGAATGTTCATGTTTTCACTTGTATATGTGTCAGATGAGCACTCTGGAGTTTATATACACACTAATTTCATCATAAAGGGTAAAACTATTAAGAAAACATTAAGTTCATAAAACGTGTTTCTCTTGCTCTGAAAATGCGTTTAAGGCAATAAAAAGTTTATATGATCCTCACAGCTAAACAAAAAGCTGAATCTTCATGTTTTCACCTGTATATGTGTCAGATGAGCACTCTGCAGCCTATATACACACTAATTTCATCATAAAAAGTAAAACTATTAAGAAAACATTAAGTTCATAAAACGTGTTTCTCTTGCTCTGAAAATGCGTTTAAGGCAATAAAAAGTTTATATGATCCTCACAGCTAAACAAAAAGCTGAATCTTCATGTTTTCACTTGTATAAGTGTCAGATGAGCACTCTGCAGCCTATATACACACTAATTTCATCATAAGAAGTAAAACCATGAAGAAAACATTAAGTTCAGAAAACGTGTTTCTCTTGCTCTGAAAATGCGTTTAAAGGCAATAAAAACTTCATATAATCCTCACGTCTAAACAAAAGGCTGAATCTGCATGTTTTCACTTGTATAAGATTAAGATTAGCACTCTGCATCCTAAATAATTAAATCATAAACTTAAAACATGAAGAAAACATTAAGTTCATAAACCGTGTTTTTCTTGCTCTGAAAATGCGTTTAAGGAAATAAAAAGTTCATATGAACCTCACAGCTAAACAAAAGCCCGAGTCTTCAAGTTTTCACTTGTAAAAGTGTCAGATTAGCACTCTGCAGCCTAAACAGACACCAATTTCATCATAAAACTTAAAACCATGAAGAAAACATTAAGTTCAGAACACGTGTTTCTCTTGCTCTGAAAATGCGTTTAAGGCAATAAAAAGTTCATGATCCTCACAGCTAAACAAAAGGCTGAATGTTTATGTTTTCACTTGTATCAGTGTCAGAGGAGCACTCTGCAGGGTATATACACACTAATTTCATCATAAAAAGTAAAAATATTAAGAAAACATTAAGTTCATAAAACGTGTTTCTCTTGCTCTGAAAATGTGTTTAAGGCAATAAAAAGTTCATATGATCCTCACAGCTAAACAAAAGGCTGAATCTTCATGTTTTCACTTGTATAGGTGTCAGATTAGTACTCTTCAATTAGACACTAATTTAATTATAAAACTTAAAACCATGAAGAAAACATTAAGTTCAGAAAAAGTGTTTCTCTTGCTCTGAAAATGCGTTTAAGGCAATAAAAAGTTCATGATCCTCACAGCTAAACAAAAGGCTGAATGTTCATGTTTTCACTTGCATAATTGTCAGAATAGCACCCTTCAGCCAAAATAGAGACTAATTTCATCATAAAATTAAAAACCATGAAGAAAACATTCAGTTCAGAAAACGTGTTTCTCTTGCTCTGAAAATGCGTTTAAGGCAATAAAAAGTTCATGATCCTCACAGCTAAACAAAAGGCTGAATGTTCATGTTTTCACTTGCATAATTGTCAGAATAGCACCCTTCAGCCAAAATAGAGACTAATTTCATCATAAAATTAAAAACCATGAAGAAAACATTCAGTTCAGAAAACGTGTTTCTCTTGCTCTGAAAATGCGTTTAAGGCAATAAAAAGTTCATATGATCCTCACAGCTAAACAAAAGGCTGAAACTTCATGTTTTCACTTGTATAATTGTCAGATTAGCACCCTTCAGGCAAAATAGAGACTAATTTCATCATAAAATTTAAAACCATGAAGAAAACATTCAGTTCAGAAAACGTGTTTCTCTTGCTCTGAAAATGCGTTTAAGGCAATAAAAAGATCATGATCCTCACAGCTAAACAAAAGGCTGAATGTTCATGTTTTCACTTGTATAATTGTCAGATTAGCACCCTTCAGCCAAAATAGAGACTAATTTAATTATAAAACTTAAAACCATGAAGAAAACATTAAGTTCAGAAAACGTGTTCCTCTTGCTCTGAAAATGCGTTTAAGGCAATAAAAAGTTCACATGATCCTCACAGCTAAACAAAAGGCTGAATATTCATATTTTCACTTGTACAAGTGTCAAATGAGCACTTTGCAGCCTATATACACACTAATTTCATCATAAAAAAATAAAACTATTAAGAAAACATTAAGTTCATAAAACGAGTTTCTCTTGCCCTGAAAATGCGTTTAAGGCAATAAAAAGTTCATATGATCCTCACAGCTAAACAAGAGGCTCAATCACCATCTTTTCACTTGCATAATTGTCAAATTAGAACCCTTCAGCCAAAATAGAGACTAATTTCATCACAAAATTTAAAACCATGAAAAAACATTAAGTTCAGAAAACGTGTTTCTCTTGCTCTGAAAATGCGTTTAAGGCAATAAAAAGTTCATATGATCCTCACAGCTAAAAAAAAGGCTGAATCTTCATGTTTTCACTTGTATAGGTGTCAGATTAGTACTCTTCAATTAGACACTAATTTAATTATAAAACTTAAAACCATGAAGAAAACATTAAGTTCAGAAAAAGTGTTTCTCTTGCTCTGAAAATGCGTTTAAGGCAATAAAAAGTTCATGATCCTCACAGCTAAACAAAAGGCTGAATGTTCATGTTTTCACTTGCATAATTGTCAGAATAGCACCCTTCAGCCAAAATAGAGACTAATTTCATCATAAAATTAAAAACCATGAAGAAAACATTCAGTTCAGAAAACGTGTTTCTCTTGCTCTGAAAATGCGTTTAAGGCAATAAAAAGTTCATTATCCTCACAGCTAAACAAAAGGCTGAATGTTCATGTTTTCACTTGCATAATTGTCAGAATAGCACCCTTCAGCCAAAATAGAGACTAATTTCATCATAAAATTAAAAACCATGAAGAAAACATTCAGTTCAGAAAACGTGTTTCTCTTGCTCTGAAAATGCGTTTAAGGCAATAAAAAGTTCATATGATCCTCACAGCTAAACAAAAGGCTGAAACTTCATGTTTTCACTTGTATAATTGTCAGATTAGCACCCTTCAGCCAAAATAGAGACTAATTTCATCATAAAATTTAAAACCATGAAGAAAACATTCAGTTCAGAAAACGTGTTTCTCTTGCTCTGAAAATGCGTTTAAGGCAATAAAAAGTTCATGAGCCTCACAGCTAAACAAAAGGCTGAATCTTCATGTTTTCACTTGTATATGTGTCAGATGAGCACTCTGCAGCCTAAATAGACAGTAATTTAATCATAAAACTTAAAACCATGAAGAAAACATTAAGTTCAGAAAACGTGTTCCTCTTGCTCTGAAAATGCGTTTAAGGCAATAAAAAGTTCATATGATCCTCACAGCTAAACAAAAGGCTCAATCACCATCTTTTAACTTGTATCAGTGTCAGATGAGCCCCCTTCAGCCTAAGTAGACACTAATTTAATCATAAAACTTAAAACCATGAAGAAAACATTAAGTTCTGAAAAAGTGTTTCTCTTGCTCTGAAAATGCGTTTAAGGCAATAAAAAGTTCATATGATCCTCACAGCTCAACAAAAGGCTAAATCTTCATGTTTTCACTTGTATAATTGTCAAATTAGAACCTTTCAGCCAAAATAGACACTAATTTCATCACAAAATTTAAAACCATGAAAAAACATTCAGTTCAGAAAACGTGTTTCTCTTGCTCTGAAAATGCGTTTAATGCAATAAAAAGTTCATATTATCCTCACAGCTAAACAAAAGGCTGAATGTTTATGTTTTCACTTGTATATGTGTCAGATACACACTAATTTCATCATAAAAAGTAAAAATATTAAGAAAACATTAAGTTCATAAAACGTGTTTCTCTTGCTCTGAAAATGCGTTTAAGGCAATAAAAAGTTCATGATCCGCAGAGCTAAACAAAAGGCTGAATGTTCATGTTTTCACTTGTATATGTGTCAGATGAGCACTCTGGAGTTTATATACACACTAATTTCATCATAAAGGGTAAAACTATTAAGAAAACATTAAGTTCATAAAACGTTTTTCTCTTGCTCTGAAAATGCGTTTAAGGCAATAAAAAATATGATCCTCACAGCTAAACAAAAAGCTGAATCTTCATGTTTTCACTTGTATAAGTGTCAGATGAGCACTCTGCAGCCTAAACAGACACCAATTTCATCATAAAACTTAAAACCATGAAGAAAACATTAAGTTCAGAAAAAGTGTTTCTCTTGCTCTGAAAATGCGTTTAAGGCAATAAAAAGTTCATGATCCTCACAGCTAAACAAAAGGCTGAATGTTCATGTTTTCACTTGCATAATTGTCAGATTAGCACCCTTCAGCCAAAATAGAGACTAATTTCATCATAAAATTAAAAACCATGAAGAAAACATTCAGTTCAGAAAACGTGTTTCTCTTGCTCTGAAAATGCGTTTAAGGCAATAAAAAGTTCATATTATCCTCACAGCCAAACAAAAGGCTGAATCTTCATGTTTTCACTTGTATAGGTGTCAGATGAGCACTCTTCAGCCTAAATAGACACTAATTTAATCATAAAACTTAAAACCATGAAGAAAACATTAAGTTCAGAAAAAGTGTTTCTCTTGCTCTGAAAATGCGTTTAAGGCAATAAAAAGTTCATATGATCCTCACAGCTAAACAAAAGGCTGAAACTTCATGTTTTCACTAGTATAATTGTAAGATTAGCACCCTTCAGCCACAATCGAGACTAATTTCATCATAAAATTTAAAACCATAAAGAAAACATTCAGTTCAGAAAACGTGTTTCTCTTGCTCTGAAAATGCGTTTAAGGCAATAAAAAGTTCACATGATCCTCACAGCTAAACAAAAGGCTGAATATTCATGTTTTCACTTGTATAAGTGTCAGAGGAGCACTTTGCAGCCTGTATCCACACTAATTTTATCATAAAAATTAAAACTATTAAGAAAACATTAAGTTCATAAAACGTGTTTCTCTTGCTCTGAAAATGCGTTTAAGGCAATAAAAAGTTCATGATCCTCACAGCTAAACAAAAGGCTGAATGTTCATGTTTTCACTTGTATAATTGTCAGATTAGCACCCTTCAGCAAAAATAGAAACTAATTTCATCATAAAATTAAAAACCACGAAGAAAACATTCAGTTCAGAAAACGTGTTCCTCTTGCTCTGAAAATGCGTTTTAGGCAATAAAAAGTTCACATGATACTCACAGCTAAACAAAAGGCTGAATATTCATGTTTTCACTTGTATAAGTGTCAGATTAGCACTCTGCAGCCTATATACACACTAATTTCATCATAAAAAGTAAAACTATTAAGAAAACATTAAGTTCAGAAAAAGTGTTTCTCTTGCTCTGAAAATGCGTTTAAGGCAATAAAAAGTTCATATGATCCTCACAGCTAAACAAAAGGCTGAGACTTCATATTTTTACTTGTATAATTGTCACATTAGCACCCTTCAACCACAATAGCGACTAATTTCATCATAAAATTTAAAACCATGAAGAAAACATTCAGTTCAGAAAACGTGTTTCTCTTGCTCTGAAAATGCGTTTAAGGCAATAAAAAGTTCATATGATCCTCACAGCTAAACAAAAGGCTGAAACTTCATGTTTTTACTTGTATAATTGTCAGATTAGCACCCTTCAGACACAATAGCGACTAATTTCATCATAAAATTTATAACCATGAAGAAAACATTCAGTTCAGAAAACGTGTTTCTCTTGCTCTGAAAATGCGTTTAAGGCAATAAAAAGTTCATATGATCCTCACAGCTAAACAAAAGGCTGAATCTTCATGTTTTCACTTGAAAAGGTGTCAGATGAGCACTCTGCAGCCTAAACAGACACCAATTTCATCATAAAACTTAAAACCATGAAGAAAACATTAAGTTCAGAAAAAGTGTTTCTCTTGCTCTGAAAATGCGTTTAAGGCAAGAAAAAGTTCATGATCCTCACAGCTAAACAAAAGGCTGAATGTTCATGTTTTCACTTGCATAATTGTCAGATTAGCACCCTTCAGCCAAAATAGAGACTAATTTCATCATAAAATTAAAAACCATGAAGAAAACATTCAGTTCAGAAAACGTGTTTCTCTTGCTCTGAAAATGCGTTTAAGGCAATAAAAAGTTCATATTATCCTCACAGCCAAACAAAAGGCTGAATCTTCATGTTTTCACTTGTATAGGTGTCAGATGAGCACTCTTCAGCCTAAATAGACACTAATTTAATTATAAAACTTAAAACCATGAAGAAAACATTAAGTTCAGAAAAAGTGTTTCTCTTGCTCTGAAAATGCGTTTAAGGCAATAAAAAGTTCATATGATCCTCACAGCTAAACAAAAGGCTGAAACTTCATGTTTTCACTAGTATAATTGTAAGATTAGCACCCTTCAGCCACAATCGAGACTAATTTCATCATAAAATTTAAAACCATAAAGAAAACATTCAGTTCAGAAAACGTGTTTCTCTTGCTCTGAAAATGCGTTTAAGGCAATAAAAAGTTCATATGATCCTCACAGCTAAACACAAGGCTGAATCTTGATGTTTTCACTTGAAAAGGTGTCAGATGAGCACTGTTCAGCCTAAATAGACAGTAATTTAATCATAAAACTTAAAACCATGAAGAAAACATTACGTTCAGAAAACGTGTTCCTCTTGCTCTGAAAATGCGTTTAAGGCAATAAAAAGTTCACATGATCCTCACAGTTAAACAAAAGGCTGAATATTCATGTTTTCACTTGTATAAGTGTCAGATGAGCACTTTGCAGCCTGTATCCACACTAATTTTATCATAAAAATTAAAACTATTAAAACTATTAAGAAAACATTAAGTTCATAAAACGTGTTTTTAAAACGTGTTTCTTGCTCTGAAAATGCGTTTAAGGCAATAAAAAGTTCATGATCCTCACAGCTAAACAAAAGGCTGAATGTTCATGTTTTCACTTGTATAATTGTCAGATTAGCACCCTTCAGCAAAAATAGAAACTAATTTCATCATAAAATTAAAAACCACGAAGAAAACATTCAGTTCAGAAAACGTGTTCCTCTTGCTCTGAAAATGCGTTTTAGGCAATAAAAAGTTCACATGATACTCACAGCTAAACAAAAGGCTGAATATTCATGTTTTCACTTGTATAAGTGTCAGATTAGCACTCTGCAGCCTATATACACACTAATTTCATCCAAAAAAAGTTAAAACAATGAATAAAACATGAAGTTCAGAAAACGTGCTCTGAAAATGCGTTTAAGGATATAAGAAGTTTATATGATCCTCACAGCTAAACAAAAGGCTGAATCTTTATGTTTTTAATTGTATAAGTGTCAGATAACCACTCTGCAGCCTAAAAGACACTAATTTCATCCAAAAAAAGGTTAAACAATGAATAAAACATTAAGTTCAGAAAACGTGTTTCTCTTGATCTGAAAATGCGTTTAAGGCAATAAAAAGTTCATGATCCTGACAGCTAAACAAAAGGCTGAATATTCATGTTTCCACTTGTATAAGTGTCAGATTAGCACTCTGCAGCCTATATACACACTAATTTCATCATAAAAAGTAAAACTATTAAGAAAACATTAAGTTCAAAACGTGTTTCTCTTGTTCTGAAAATGCGTTTAAGGCAATAAAAATTTATATGATCCTCACAGCTAAACAAAAAGCTGAATCTTCATGTTTTCACTTGAATAAGTGTCAGATTAGCACTCTGCAGCCTATATACACACTAATTTCATCATAAAAAGTAAAACTATTAAGAAAACATTAAGTTCAGAAAAAGTGTTTCTCTTGCTCTGAAAATGCGTTTAAGGCAATAAAAAGTTCATATGATCCTCACAGCTAAACAAAAGGCTGAGACTTCATATTTTTACTTGTATAATTGTCACATTAGCACCCTTCAACCACAATAGCGACTAATTTCATCATAAAATTTAAAACCATGAAGAAAACATTCAGTTCAGAAAACGTGTTTCTCTTGCTCTGAAAATGCGTTTAAGGCAATAAAAAGTTCATATGATCCTCACAGCTAAACAAAAGGCTGAAACTTCATGTTTTTACTTGTATAATTGTCAGATTAGCACCCTTCAGACACAATAGCGACTAATTTCATCATAAAATTTATAACCATGAAGAAAACATTCAGTTCAGAAAACGTGTTTCTCTTGCTCTGAAAATGCGTTTAAGGCAATAAAAAGTTCATATGATCCTCACAGCTAAACAAAAGGCTGAATCTTCATGTTTTCACTTGAAAAGGTGTCAGATGAGCACTCTGCAGCCTAAACAGACACCAATTTCATCATAAAACTTAAAACCATGAAGAAAACATTAAGTTCAGAAAAAGTGTTTCTCTTGCTCTGAAAATGCGTTTAAGGCAATAAAAAGTTCATGATCCTCACAGCTAAACAAAAGGCTGAATGTTCATGTTTTCACTTGTATAATTGTCAGATTAGCACCCTTCAGCCAAAATAGAGACTAATTTCATCATAAAATTAAAAACCATGAAGAAAACATTCAGTTCAGAAAACGTGTTTCTCTTGCTCTGAAAATGCGTTTAAGGCAATAAAAAGTTCATATGATCCTCACAGCTAAACAAAAGGCTGAATCTTCATGTTTTCACTTGTATAGGTGTCAGATGAGCACTCTTCAGCCTAAATAGACACTAATTTAATCATAAAACTTAAAACCATGAAGAAAACATTAAGTTCAGAAAAAGTGTTTCTCTTGCTCTGAAAATGCGTTTAAGGCAATAAAAAGTTCATATGATCCTCACAGCTAAACAAAAGGCTGAAACTTCATGTTTTTACTTGTATAATTGTCAGATTAGCACCCTTCAGCCAAAATAGAAACTAATTTTATCATAAAATTAAAAACCATGAAGAAAACATTCAGTTCAGAAAACGTGTTTCTCTTGCTCTGAAAATGCGTTTAAGGCAATAAAAAGTTCATATGATCCTCACAGCTAAACAAAAGGCTGAATCTTCATGTTTTCACTTGAAAAGGTGTCAGATGAGCACTGTTCAGCCTAAATAGACAGTAATTTAATCATAAAACTTAAAACCATGAAGAAAACATTACGTTCAGAAAACGTGTTCCTCTTGCTCTGAAAATGCGTTTAAGGCAATAAAAAGTTCACATGATCCTCACAGCTAAACAAAAGGCTGAATATTCATGTTTTCACTTGTATAAGTGTCAGATGAGCACTTTGCAGCCTGTATCCACACTAATTTTATCATAAAAATTAAAACTATTAAGAAAACATTAAGTTCATAAAACGTGTTTTTCTTGCTCTGAAAATGCGTTTAAGGCAATAAAAAGTTCATGATCCTCACAGCTAAACAAAAGGCTGAATGTTCATGTTTTCACTTGTATAATTGTCAGATTAGCACCCTTCAGCAAAAATAGAAACTAATTTCATCATAAAATTAAAAACCACGAAGAAAACATTCAGTTCAGAAAACGTGTTCCTCTTGCTCTGAAAATGCGTTTTAGGCAATAAAAAGTTCACATGATACTCACAGCTAAACAAAAGGCTGAATATTCATGTTTTCACTTGTATAAGTGTCAGATTAGCACTCTGCAGCCTATATACACACTAATTTCATCCAAAAAAAGTTAAAACAATGAATAAAACATGAAGTTCAGAAAACGTGTTTCTCTTGCTCTGAAAATGCGTTTAAGGATATAAAAAGTTTATATGATCCTCACAGCTAAACAAAAGGCTGAATCTTTATGTTTTTAATTGTATAAGTGTCAGATGACCACTCTGCAGCCTAAAAGACACTAATTTCATCCAAAAAAAGGTTAAAACAATGAATAAAACATTAAGTTCAGAAAACGTGTTTCTCTTGATCTGAAAATGCGTTTAAGGCAATAAAAAGTTCATGATCCTCACAGCTAAACAAAAGGCTGAATATTCATGTTTCCACTTGTATAAGTGTCAGATTAGCACTCTGCAGCCTATATACACACTAATTTCATCATAAAAAGTAAAACTATTAAGAAAACATTAAGTTCAAAACGTGTTTCTCTTGTTCTGAAAATGCGTTTAAGGCAATAAAAATTTATATGATCCTCACAGCTAAACAAAAAGCTGAATCTTCATGTTTTCACTTGAATAAGTGTCAGATTAGCACTCTGCAGCCTATATACACACTAATTTCATCATAAAAAGTAAAACTATTAAGAAAACATTAAGTTCAGAAAAAGTGTTTCTCTTGCTCTGAAAATGCGTTTAAGGCAATAAAAAGTTCATATGATCCTCACAGCTAAACAAAAGGCTGAGACTTCATATTTTCACTTGTATAATTGTCAGATTAGCACCCTTCAGCAAAAATAGAAACTAATTTCATCATAAAATTAAAAACCATGAAGAAAACATTCAGTTCAGAAAACGTGTTTCTCTTGCTCTGAAAATGCGTTTAAGGCAATAAAAAGTTCACATGATCCTCACAGCTAAACAAAAGGCTGAATATTCATGTTTCCATTTGTATAAGTGTCAGATTAGCACTCTGCAGCCTATATACACACTAATTTCATCATAAAAAGTAAAACTATTAAGAAAACATTAAGTTCAGAAAAAGTGTTTCTCTTGCTCTGAAAATGCGTTTAAGGCAATAAAAAGTTCATGATCCTCACAGCTAAACAAAAGGCTGAATGTTCATGTTTTCACTTGTATAATTGTCAGATTAGCACCCTTCAGCCAAAATAGAGACTAATTTCATCATAAAATTAAAAACCATGAAGAAAACATTCAGTTCAGAAAACGTGTTTCTCTTGCTCTGAAAATGCGTTTAAGGCAATAAAAAGTTCATATGATCCTCACAGCTAAACAAAAGGCTGAAACTTCATGTTTTTACTTGTATAATTGTCAGATTAGCACCCTTCAGACACAATAGCGACTAATTTCATCATAAAATTTATAACCATGAAGAAAACATTCAGTTCAGAAAACGTGTTTCTCTTGCTCTGAAAATGCGTTTAAGGCAATAAAAAGTTCATATGATCCTCACAGCTAAACAAAAGGCTGAATCTTCATGTTTTCACTTGAAAAGGTGTCAGATGAGCACTCTGCAGCCTAAACAGACACCAATTTCATCATAAAACTTAAAACCATGAAGAAAACATTAAGTTCAGAAAAAGTGTTTTTCTTGCTCTGAAAATGCGTTTAAGGCAATAAAAAGTTCATGATCCTCACAGCTAAACAAAAGGCTGAATGTTCATGTTTTCACTTGTATAATTGTCAGATTAGCACCCTTCAGCCAAAATAGAAACTAATTTTATCATAAAATTAAAAACCATGAAGAAAACATTCAGTTCAGAAAACGTGTTTCTCTTTCTCTGAAAATGCGTTTAAGGCAATAAAAAGTTCATATGATCCTCACAGCTAAACAAAAGGCTGAATCTTCATGTTTTCACTTGTATAGGTGTCAGATGAGCACTCTTCAGCCTAAATAGACACTAATTTAATCATAAAACTTAAAACCATGAAGAAAACATTAAGTTCAGAAAAAGTGTTTCTCTTGCTCTGAAAATGCGTTTAAGGCAATAAAAAGTTCATATGATCCTCACAGCTAAACAAAAGGCTGAAACTTCATGTTTTTACTTGTATAATTGTCAGATTAGCACCCTTCAGACACAATAGCGACTAATTTCATCATAAAATTTATAACCATGTAGAAAACATTCAGTTCAGAAAACGTGTTTCTCTTGCTCTGAAAATGCGTTTAAGGCAATAAAAAGTTCATATGAGCCTCACAGCTAAACAAAAGGCTGAATCTTCATGTTTTCACTTGAAAAGGTGTCAGATGAGAACTGTTCAGCCTAAGAGAGTAATTGAATCATAAAACTTAAAACCATGAAGAAAACATTACGTTCAGAAAACGTGTTCCTCTTGCTCTGAAAATGCGTTTAAGGCAATAAAAAGTTCACATGATGCTCACAGCTAAACAAAAGGCTGAATATTCATGTTTTCACTTGTATAATTGTCAGATTAGCACCCTTCAGCAAAAATAGAAACTAATTTCATCATAAAATTAAAAACCATGAAGAAAACATTCAGTTCAGAAAACGTGTTTCTCTTCCTCTGAAAATGCGTTTAAGGCAATAAAAAGTTCATATGATCCTCACAGCTAAACAAAAGGCGGAATCTTCATGTTTTCACTTGTATATGTAGGGGGATGGTGACTTGTTGGGCGATGCTATATATGAAACCTTGTGTTGTGGCTTTGATGAATGTTTTGCGGCTTTGATGAATTTGGATTTTTGGATGTCAATTGTATTTCCCAGTACAACACACATGAGCGTGCAGACGTGCATAAGCATGTACGAATGTGGAGGATATATACAATGTATAGATGTTGAATGGAGGACTGTGAACGACAAGGAAAAGACGACACGAGACAACCGTGTTCGAGGTATCTGCAGCGAATGGCACAGCGGTTCCCTTTGGTGGATTAATGTTGGGTTGCAGATACGGAGTGGAAACCATGGTCATGCTGACATAAGTTCCCATACTAATCAGTACGAGTTGTGTTAACTGTCCTCTCGTAGGAAGCAATGTGATTGCAGAAATGATCAAAGAGAACAATGAACAGGTGGACATTGTAGCCATACTGAAAGAAGCCATGAGTATCAGCGAAGGCACAGTAGAGACCCTGATTTCTGTTCTTCAGAAATTGGGCCCCGATGAGACATTCCTCCAGTACCCTGTGTGTGTTGGGAAGAAGGGAATCATTATTCCAACGGGCAAGATATGGGAGGTAAAGTGCAGAGTCAGAGCATGGCCCAAGGGGGGAACATTGCTATTTGAGCCCAGTTTCGGGAACAACTGCCCTGAGGGGCTGGAGCCGTTCTCTTCGTTAGTACATGTGCCCAGTGGGGCCGACAAAAAATGTAAAAATTCCCATTCAGAATGTTAGTAAACATGACGATCATGTTTCACAGAGAACTCTCTGGGCTCAATTGAGGAAGTTACTGGGGTCATTCCCAATGTATGTGAATGTAGCCACAAGGGGGCACAAGCCAGTGTCTTATTGTGCCGGTCCCAAGTAATTGGTGACTTGTTGGACTTTGATGAAGTCATACAGAACATCCCGAGAAGTGAGAGGGTTGTAATTGGTGGAGACTTCAATGGACATGTTGGCGCAGGAAACAAAGATGATGAGGAGGTGATGGGTAGGTTTGGACTCCAGATGAGGAACGCTGGTGGTGGTTGACTTTGCTAAGACAATGCAAATGGCGATTGTGAATACTTTTTTTTCAGAAGAGACATGAAAATAGGGTGACCTATAAGAGTGGAGGCAGAAGTACACATGTAGACAAGATTTTGTGTCAACGGCACCATCTAAAGGAAATCAGTGACTGCAAAGTAGTGGTTGGTGAGAGTGTAGCCAGACAGCATAGGTTGGTGGTGTGTAGGATGACGCTGGCAGTGAGGAAGATGAAGAAACCAAAGGCTGAAGTGAGGACAAAATGGTGAAAGTTGAAAAAGGAAGAGTGTTGCATGACATTTAGGAAGGAGGTAAGACAAGCACTGGGTGGGAAAGAGGTCCTTCCAGATGACGGGCAAACTACAGCGAATACAGACACAGGTCGGAAAGTACTTGGTGTATCGAGTGGAAGAAAGGTAGATAAGTGAGTGGAAGAAAGGTAGATAAGGAGACTTGGTGGTGGAATGGGGAGGTGCAGGAGTGTATACAGTGAAAGAGGTTAGCAAAGAAGAAGTGGGACACTGAGAGGCCGTCCTCTCAGTGTCCCACTTCTTCTTTGAGAAGTGGGAGAGTAGACAGCAGTACAAGGAGATACAGCGCACGGTTAAAGTAAAGGTGGCAAAGGCCAAACAAGAGGCCTATGATGACTTATATGCTCGGTTGGACAGCAAGGAAGGTGAGACTGATGTTTACAGGCTGGCGAGACAGAGAGACAAAGATGGTTAGGACCTGCAGCAGGTTCGGGTGATTCAGGTTAGAGATGTCAATGTATTAACAGGTGCTAGTAGTGTGATGGCAAGATGGTAGAGTACTTTGAAGAATTGATGAATGAGGAAAATGAGAAGGAACAAAGAGTAGAAGACGTAAATGTTGTGGACCAAGACGTACCAAGCATTAGCAAGGATGAAGTGAGGAGGGCGCTGAAGAGGATCAAGGGGGGAAAGGCACTCGGGCCTGATGATTTACCAATCGAGGTATGGAAATGTCTTGGAGAGATGGCGGTGGCGTTCCTGACTGGATTATTCAACAAGACCTTAGATGGTGAACAGATGCCTGAAGAATGGAGACGAAGTGTACTTGTGCCCATTTTTAAGAACAAAGGAGATGTGCAGAGTTGTACTAATTACAGAGGAATAAAGTTGATGTGCCATACAATGAAACTCTGGGAAAGAGTAGTTGAAGCTAGACTAAAAGAACATTTGTGAGCAGCAGTATGGCTTCATGCCAAAAAAAGAGTACGACAGATGCAATGTGTGCTTTAAGAATGCTGATAGAGAAGTACAGAGAAGGTCAGAAGGAATTGCATTGTGTCTTTGTGGATCTGGAGAAAGCGTAGGACAGGGTGCCCAGACAAGAGCTGTGGCATTGCATGAGGAAGTCTGGAGTGACGGAAAAGTATGTCAGAGCGGTGCAAGACTGTATCATGACTGTAAGACAGTTGTGAGGTGTTCTGTCGGTATGACTGAGGAATTCAATGTGGAGGTGGCACTCCACCAGGGGTCAGCTCTGACCCCATTTTTGTTTGCTATGGTGATGGACAGGCTGACAGACGATATTAGAAAAGAATCTCCTTGGACCTTGATTTTTGCAGATGACATTGTGATCTGTAGCGAGAAAAGGGAACAGGTGGCGGAGAAACTACAGCTGTGGAGATATGCCCTGGAAAGGAGAGAAATGAAGATCAGTCGCAGCAAGACGGAATATATGTGTGTGAATGAGAGGGATCCAAGTGCAAGAGTGATACTACAGGGAGAAGAGATAAAGAAGGTGGAGGATTTTAAGTACTTGGGGTCAACTGTCCAGAGCAATGGAGAGTGTGGAAAAGAGGTGAAGAAGTGTGTCCACGCAGGCTGGAGCAGATGGAGAAAAATGTCAGGTGTGATGTGTGATGTGTTTCAGCGAGGATGAAAGGAAAAGTGTATAAAACCGTGGTGAGACCAGCCATGATGTTTGGACTGGCCACAATGCCACTAAAGAAAAGACAGGAAGCAGAGCTGGAGGTAGCAGAGGTGAAGATGTTGAGGTTTTCTTTGGGAGTGACCAGTTGGATAGGATCAGGAATGAGTACATTAGAGGGACAACTCATATTAGAGGCGTTGGAGAGAAAGTCAGAAAGGCAAGACTGAGATGGTTTGGACATGTCCAGAGGAGAGAGAGTGACTATATCGGGAGAAGGATGCTGAGTCTTGAACTGCCAGGCAGGAGACCGAGAGGAAGACCGAAGAGGAGGTTTATGGATGTGGTCAAAGAGGACATGAAGGTAGCTGGTGTGAGAGAAGAGGATGCACAAAACCGGGATAGATGGAGCACATTGATTCGCTGTGGCGACCCCTGAGGGGAAAAGCCGAAAGGAAAAGAAGACTGGGGTCATGCCCTTTAAGGAGTGCTCCGACAGTCCAAAGCCGCTAAACAGTCCCACTGTTCAAATCTGCTCGGCTCTAACCAGAGACAAGTGGCATCCTCCGGTTGACTTGTCACATCTCAAAGAGGAGGAACAGGGGATTGCCAGAGACATGTTGCATGAAGAGTCAGGTGTCTTTGCAAGAGGTGATGCTGATATAGGTTGCATTCCAAACCTGCAACTCAAGATCCAACTCACTGACAACACGCCAGTGCAATAGTGTTACAATGCAATTCCAAAACCCCTTTACCAAGAGGTCAAAGACTATGTGCAAAACCTACTTCAACATGGTTGGATAAGAAAATCCACTTCAGCATACTCATCTCCTGTCGTCTGTGTTAGAAAAAAAAGGTTGCGCCTGTGCGTTGAGTTTAGGGAGCTAAATCGCAAAACTGTCCCCGATCGTCATCCACTCCCACGCATTCAAGATCTGCTAGATAACCTGGGGGGCTACTCTTGGTTGTCAATACTCGACCAAGGCAGCGCTTACCACCAGTGCTTTGTTGATGACAGTTCCAGGCAACGAACGGCTTTCAGCACCCCTTGGGGGCTGTACGAGTGGCTCCGCCACCAATTCTGTGGCTGCGGAGACCAGGGTGTTGTGGGCGTACTCCACCCAGGGTAGGTGCAGGGCCCACGACGCCGGGTTGTGGAGGCACACGCACCGGAGGGCCGCCTTCAGGTCCTGGTTCTTCCTCTCCGTCTGTCCGTTGGTCTGGGGATGATATCCAGATGACAGGCTCGCCGACGCCCTTAGGGACCAACAGAAACGCTTCCATACCTTGGACACGAACTGCGGTCCCCGGTCCGACACGATGTCCGTCGGAATCCCGTGGAGACGGACGACGTGGTTAACCAGGAGTTGAGCCGTCTCGATGGCTGTGAGACCAGGGTCTGGATGGCACAGGTAGCGGCTGGCGGAGTCCTGCCGGGGGCTGGTGGGAAGCTTTCCCACAAGCACAGGTCGAGCAGGCTTTCACGAAGCTAGTGATGTCCCTCCGGAACCCCGGCCACCAGAACCGTTGGGCGATGAGTTGGATCGTCCTGTTGACCCCCGGGTGACAAACTATCTTGGAGGTGTGCCCCCAGACGAGCACCTCCGTGCGAAGAGGGGGGGGGGACGAACAGGCGATCCTTAGGACAGCCCCTGGGGATGGGGGTCGTCCCCAGGGCTTGCTGAACTTTTCTCTCAACCTCCCACCTCAGGGCACCCAGGATGCGTTGGGCCGGCAGGATGTTGGTGGTGGACTCCTCCCTTTCTGCCGGCTCATGGATGCGGGATAGGGCATCGGGCTTGGTGTTCTGTGACCCTGGGCAGTAGGTGAGAGAAAAGTTAAACCGGGTGAGGAAGAGTGACCATCGGGCCTGTCGCGAGTTAAGTCTCTTGGCAGACCGGATGGCCGCCAGGTTCTTGTGATCCGTGTAGACGGTGAAGGGGTGTTTAGCTCCCTCAAGCGAGTGTCTCCATTCCTGCAGGGCCAGGACGACCGCCAGCAGTTCCCGATTGCCGACGTCATAATTGGCCTCGGCGGGGCTGAGCCGGTGGGAGAAGAAGGCGCATGGGTGTAGCTTCTGGTCGGTGGGAGAGCGCTGGGAAAGGACGGCCCCTACTCCGGACTCGGATGTGTCAACCTCGACCGTGAACGGGAGCTCCGGGTCGCGATGACGCAGGACAGGGGGGTTGGTGAAGGCACGACAGAGGCGGTTGAATGCCCCCTCAGCATCGGGAGTCCACCTGAAAGGGAGCTTGGTGGACGTGAGGTTAGTGAGGGGGAGTGCCTTCTGACTATACCCGCGAATGAAGCGGCGGTAGAAGTTGGCAAACCCCAAAAACCGCTGAAGCTGCTTGCACGTCTTTGGGATTGGCCATTCCACCACCGCTTTGGTTTTGGCGGGGTCGGCCCTGAGCTGCCCCTGCTCCACGACGAACCCCAGGAACGACAGAGAGCGGACATGGAAGTCGCACTTCTCTGCCTTCACGTAGAGCCGGTTTTGCAGGAGCCGCGCCAGGACCCTTCGGACGTGTTGCCGGTGTTCTTCTGCAGAGCTGGAAAAAATAAGAATGTCATCAAGGTAAACAAAAACAAAAACATCGAGGAAGTCCCTGAGCACATCATTTATCAGATTTTGGAAAACGGCGGGCGCGTTCGTGAGCCCGAACGGCATCACCAGGTATTCAAAGTGCCCTAAAGGTGTCTTGAATGCTGTTTTCCATTCATCCCCCTCACGGATACGGACCAAATGGTAGGCGCTCCGAAGATCTAATTTAGAAAAAATGGTGGCGGACTGAAGGGGCGCGAAGGCCGAATCCATGAGGGGGAGAGTGTATCTGTTACGGACGGTGATGTCGTTCAGGCCCCGGTAGTCAACGCATGGGCGCAGGGATCCGTCCTTCTTCTCGATAAAGAAAAACCCTGCGCCCAGCGGGGAACGCGACGGGCGAATGAGTCCCGCCGCTAGAGAGGAGTCTATGTAAGTGCTCAGGGCTTCCCGTTCTGGTTGTGAAATGTGGTAAAGTCTGGAGTCCGGTAATGGAGCCCCTGGCTGCAAGTCGATGGCACAGTCATACGGTCAGTGGGGTGGCAGGGATTGGGCTCTGTCCTTGCTGAACACCTCCCACAGGTCATGGTAACATTGTGGCACACCCTTGAGGCAGATGGCCTCGGGCGGGCCAACGCGGGAGGGATCTTGCCCTGCCGTAGCCGACCGTAGACAGTTGGCGTAGCAGTAGGGACTCCAGCCCTGAATGGTGGGACCCTCCCAGGAGATGGATGGGTCGTGGGTATTGAGCCAGGGAAGACCCAATACCAACGGCGCATTCCGGGAGGGCATGACTAAAAATTGGCGGTGCTCCACATGGTTCCCCGCTACCCGAAGTTTGAGCGGGGCCGTGATGTGCGTGACTCTCGCTAATAGTCCTCCATCCAGGTCTACGATCTCCTTGGGGGGCAGGAGGTCGATAAACTGGCAGCCCAATGAGTCTGCCAACTCGGGATCGATAATGCACCCGTCGGCCCCCAAGTCCATTAATGCCTGCACTGTTTGGGAGCTGGAAGGCCCAGTCAATTCGCTTTCCAGCTCCAATCGCGTTACGGGGGTAGGGGGTTTTGCCTCCCGCGGTCGCCTATGTCGCTTCTTCGATAGTGACTTACATGTGCTGGAGGTCTTTGGTTGGGGGCCTTGGGTGCGGCGAGCCCCGGGTACGATGCGGTCGTTCCCCCCATCAATCAGCATGGGTTCGGGGGAAACCTCCCGACGTCGCACACGCTCGCTGCCGGGGTTGGTTGTCCACGACCGGGTTCGTGGCTCGTCGGGCCGCTGACCGCTCAGCTCCCTCCGTCGCTCCCGAAGGCGGTGATCAAGGCCGATGACAATGTCAACCAAGTCGTCGAAGGTGGTGCCAGAGTCGCGTGTAGCCAGTTCGTCTTTGAGATCGGAGTTAGGACCGCGAGGAAACACCCCCCTCAACGCTCGGTCGCTGTAGCTGCTGCCAGCGGCCTGAATCCGGAAAGCGACGGAGTACTCTGCAGCCGAGCGGGACCCCTGGACGCAGTCGAGGAGTCTTCCTTCTACCTCGACTTCCGTGACCGAATGGTGGAATACCCGGCGAATCTCTGCCACGAAGTCCGGGTAGGAGGTGCACAGCTCCGGTCGAGACTCCCGGATGGCCAGCACCCACGTCTCGGCGTCTCCCCTGAGCAGGCTGGTGATAAAAGCTACCTTAGCCACATCGCTGACGTAGGCTTGCGGCTGTTGTTCGAACACGAGCGCGCATTGCATTAGAAATTGCGCGCAACGCCCGGTTTCGCCTGCATAGCGAGAGGGGTTGGGTAGCGGGAGCGGGTGCCCACCCGCGGACGGGGAGGACCGAATAATGAGGGCTGCCAAACGTTCCTCGACCGTCTCGAATCGTTGAGCCAGCGAGGTGGTGATCTGGCGGAGTTCCGCGATGGCTTGCGCCATCTGGCTCGAACGCTCCGCTTGCATGGAGAGGGCGGTGAGGAATCTGTCTTCGCCGGCGGGATCCATGGGTGGTCGGAGTATTATGGTGCGTCTCTTGAGGCTAGGAGGCAGGACTCACGAGACGAGGGAAAGCGGGGGTTCGAATCCAAAGTACACGGCGAGACAGATACTTGTAATCAAGAAAAGTCTTTACTGGGAGCATGTGCACAAACAAAACAAGTGGCGATGAGTGGGGGAAAAAGATGGCAGACCTGACGGAAGGGAGGTCGCGAGGTAAGCTTTCTGAATACTCCGACGGAGACTGAATAGCGCGATCGGTAGATATAGTCAGAAGGCACAATCACGGGAATGACAAACAGCTGTGGGAACCCAGGTGCGTGATGATGGGAGGGGCCGTCTCCAGGGAGCAGCGGAGGAGATGACAGGAGGGGCGGGGCGCACCCAGGACAGCGACGAGATGTGACACTGACGGGGGTGTTTTGTCGCGGACTGAGCGCCGCACTCAAGGATTAGTTGGCTACCCGCAAAGCCGGCACCACCTTCGACGACCTGGTGGACGCCGTCATCGGTCTGGACCTCCGTCTGAGGGAGCGGCGGAGGGAACAGGGCTGCCAGCGGTCCAACGAGCTCGGCACACGGCCAAGGACAACTACACCCGGCAGCGAGCAAGTGCGGCGCCTGGAGGGATCCCCCGAACCCATGCAGATGGGAGGGGGGAACGACCGCACCGTGCCCGTTGCTCATCGCACCCCAGGCCCTCAGCCCAAGACCTCCGGTCCCTGCAAGTCCTCGTCTAAACGGCGACCGCGGCGACCCCAGGAGGCCAAGCCCACGGCCTATGTTACACGACTAGAGCTGGACGGTGACGTTATCGGCCCATCCAGCTCCCAGACTGTGCGGGCGCGAGTGGACTCGGGGGCCGACGGGTGTTTCATCGATCCCCAGCTGGCTGACTCTCTGGGCTGTCAACTGATTGATCTCCTTCCCCCTAAGGGGATTCTTGATCTTGACGGCCGTCTTTTAGCAAAAGTCACCCACATCACTGCCCCGCTTAAACTCAGGGTATCGGGCAATCACGTGGAGCACCGACAATTTTTTTGTTATGCCCTCCCGGAACGTGCCGTTGGTATTGGGCCTCCCTTGGCTCAGTACCCATGACCCGTCCATTTCCTGGAGCCCCTACTGCTACGCCAAATGCCTGCGGTCGGCGACGGCAGGGTGAGACCCCTCCCGCGGTGGCCGGCCCGAGGTCATCTGCCTCAAGGGCGTGCTGCAGTGCTACCACGGCCTGCGGGAGATGTTCAGCAAGTACAACACCCAATCCCTGCCGCCCCACCAACCGTATGACTGGGCTATTGAACTGCAGCCTGTCATGTTTTTGCGAGGTGGTGATGGCGGGTGCGGATCCCAATAAGCAGGCAGGAGGGAGCAGGAGGTTGTTTGACAAATTGTATTAAAATAAATTCAGCAGGAACAAAATGTAAAACATAAAAATCATCTGAATGGAAAAAATACAAAGTAGCAAAAGAAGACCAAAAGTAAAAGTCCGCCAAGGTTAAACAAACACATACACAATGCATGCAGCAAACAAGCAGCAAACAATGAACCGACACCGGATGGTCGTGCCGGGTGTCCTTTTAAGTGTCAGTGATTAAAATGACCAGCATCTGCGAGGCTGCAGGCAGGGCTGATGTCGCTACTGTGATATCATGAGAGGCTAGCTCTCAGCGGGACAGGACAAGAAGTGCAATGGACGACAGGTTTGGATACAAATAAAGGTTTTAATCAAGGGTTTCAGGGGGAATTCACAAGAAGCAAAGGTTTGAATTGTGTCTCTTCCAATACTTTAATCAAAATAAAGTCTCTTCTGAGGTAAAACTGAAGACGGAGTTCTTTTCCAAGAGTCTCTAGGCCTCACCCCTCTTGACGTCCTCCTCATGTAGCCTAGCCACCTTTAGCGAGATCCAAATCCAGTGTCCTGTCGTGTGGTCCCAACTGGCAATGAGTTCCACGCAGCAATCAACTTCTTCACAGAGTACAGCAATCGAGCTTGTCTTCCCCCAAGCTCCACACTCAGAGGCTCTCTGCCTTAAGAGCCTTGCCTGCCAATCCTGCCCTGATCAGCTGCAGGTGTGTGGTTTTAATTGCTGCCTTCCACCAGATGGGACCAAGTATTTGGTAAGATGTATTTGCCCTCCAGGACACAGCCTCTCGTGACATCACACACCCCCCCCCCCCGTTGAGACCGACGTCCTCGGCGGGGTGAAGGATGCGAAACAGGCCAGGAAGGCCTCACTTCGGGATTGGGCATCCGCAGCCCTGTGGACAACAGAGAAGTTAAAGGCCTGCAGACTCAAGAACCACCTGGTTACTCTGCTGTCGGTCTTCTTGTTCCTGGCCATCCTTTGGAGAGGAGCATGATCAGAGACCACTGTGAAACGTCTACCAAGGAGATAGAAGCGCAATGACTCCTGCGCCCATGTGATGGCAAGGCACTCCTTCTCTACTGTGGAATAGTTCTTTTCCCTGGGCAACAGCTTCCTGCTAAGGTACAGGATGGGATGTTCCTCTCCTCCATGTACTTGCGAGAGTACAGCCCCCAGACCAACTTCTGATGCATCCGCTTGCACCATGAAGTCCTTGCTGAAGTCTGGTACCACCAGGATCGGACTGGAACACAGTGCCTGTTTTAGATTGGCGAAGGCCTTCGGCCTCTGGGCTCCATTTCACCAATCGGGAGTGTTTTTTGGTCGTCAATTCTGTCATGGGGGCTGCTATAGTAGCAAAGTCAGCGATAAAGCGTCTATAGTAGCCAGCCATGCCTAAGAACGACCTCACCTGCTTCTTGGTAAGGGGTTGGGGCCAATCTTGTATAGCCCGTAGTTTTGCTTCTTGAGGCTTCACCAGCCCCCGTCCTATAGTGTAGCCCAGGTCTTGCCAAATGCCAACCTGCACTTTTTCGGGTTTGCTGTGAGACCTGCTTTTCTGAGGGAGTCAATCACAGCTTGCACTCGGGGTAAGTGACTCTCCCAGTCAGGACTCTGTATGACAACATCATCCAAGTATGCTGCTGCGTACCTCTTGTGTGGGGTGAGAATCCGATCCATTAGGCGCTGGAACGTGGCGGGTGCTCCATGGAGACCAAACGGGAGCCTGGTGTATTGGTAGAGTCCCTCAGGTGTGGCGAAGGCTGTCTTCTCCTTTGATGTCGGGGTCAGGGGCACCTGCCAATTTCCCTTTGTGAGGTCGAGAGTGGTGATGAAGCGTGCCGGTCCCAGGGAGTCAATGAGATCGTCAACACGAGGCATTGGATAAGCATCAAATTCGGACACCTCATTTAACTTCCGATAGTCATTACAGAATCGTATTGACCCGTCTGGCTTGGGGACCAACACGATCGGACTCGCCCACGCACTTTGGGACTCCTCGATTACTCCAAGTTCCAGCATCTTCCTGATCTCCTCCTGTATAGCTGTCTTACGGGCCTCTGGCACACAGTATGGACGCTGGTGTACTGTTTATCCAGGCATGGTGCGTATCTCGTGTTGCACCACGTCTGTGTGTCCAGGTAGGAGGAGAAGACGTCTTGGTTACGCTCAACCAATTCGAGGGTCATCTGGCGTTGGTGTCGGGACAAATTTGGACCCATCTGGACCCATCTGGATGTCTTCTCTGGCCGGTTCCTTTCCTCGCTGGGGGGTAGGCAACTAAACAGCGCCTCTCTGGCATGCGTTAACGTGATAAATCTGCTCAGGTTTCCTCTTACCAGGTTGCCTCACCTAGTAGTTTACCTCCCCCACACGTTTGATGACCTCAAAGGGCCCCTGCCAGGATGCCAGGAACTTGCACTCCACGGTTGGCACCAAGACCAGCACTCTGTCCCCTGGCTTGAACTCTCGAGGCTGGGCAGGTCTATTGTAGGAGGCTGGCTGCTGTCGTTGGGCCGCTTCCATGTGTTCTCGCACTATCGGGTAAATGGCCCTCATCCTTTCCCGCATGTCCCCCACATGCTCGATGAGGGCACGTTGTCGGCACGGCTGCTCTTCCCAAGCCTCTTTGGCGATATCCAACAGTCCCCGGGGTCTGTAAGAGTACAACAACTCAAAGGGTGAGAAACCGGTAGAAGACTGTGGTACCTCCCTCACGGCAAACAGCAAGTATGGGAGCAGTTGATCCCAGTTTCGGCCATCTTCTTTGATATCTTTCCTCATCATGGCCTTGAGTGTCTTGTTGAATCGTTCTACCAATCCATCTGTCTGTGGGTGGTATGTGGAGGTTCTCAGTTGCTTGACCTTGAGCAGGGCACACAGGTCCTTCATGACCTTGGACATAAAGGGGCTTCCCTGGTCGGTCAGTATCTCCTTTGGGATCCCTACCCGGCTGGCGAGAGCAAACAGTTCCTTTGCAATCTGCTTTGTGGTAGCCTTTCTGAGGGGAACAGCCTCTGGGAACCGAGTGGCATAATCCATCATAACCAAAATATACTGGTGTCACCTAGCACTTTTTGGTAGAGGTCCTACTATGTCCAGCCCAAGCCTCTGAAAAGGGGTCTCAATGATGGGTAAGGGAATGAGCGGGTTTCTGTATGTGGGCTTTGGCGCCACCTTTTGGCACTCGGGGCAAGAACGACAATAGTTCTCCACATCCTTGTGCACCCCTGGCCAGAAGAACTGTTGTAAGATTCTGTCTTTTGTCTTTTCGACCCCTAGGTGTCCCCCTAGCAGGCGTGTATGTGCCAAGTCCAGTACTGTGGCTAGGTATGGTTGTGGCACAAGAAGTTGTTCACGTACTTCATCCTTTTGCTTCGTCACCTGGTACAACAGCCCCCGGTCAACTGCAAAATGGGGGTATGTGGGACTTGTCCTTTCCCCCAGTACTACACCCTCTAAAACCTGCACATTCTTCATGGCGTTGGCAAGGGTAGGATCCTGTAACTGGGCTGGACCATACCAGCCTGTTAGAGGAGGCAGCTTATGGGCCCCGGGGTTCTCATCACCACTGGAAGCCGGGAGATTTTCTGGGGCTGGAGTCTCCTCGGCGGTCTCTGGGCCAGACTCCGTCTCCAGTGGAGCATTTGCTGTCCCTAGGAGAGCACAGGCTGGGGAGAGTGAATCAGAGGGGTAGGCTTGAGTATTCACTGCACGCGTCTTACCTCTCTCCTTCCGAGGTAGTCGGGCCAGTCTTTCCTGTGTTTATCTCCACAGTGGGTGAAAGGCCGGGCAGTCGCGTCCAATCAGGAGGGGGACAGGGAGAGAGTCAACCACACCAGCTACCGTGCGGATGATTCCCTTGGTTGTGGTCATGGTGAGTTCAGTAGTGTGGTACTCCCTGGTGTCTCCGTAGACGCAGGAGACTGGAAAGGTTCTCTCTGGAGACAACCTGGTTGGATCGACCAACGTTTGGCGCACCAAGCTGACCAGGCTTCCGGAGTCCAGCAGGGCTTCAACATCCTGTTGATTCACTGTCACTGGACAGGTGGGGGGCCTTGTTAGTGAGCTGTCACTCCCCCCCAGGAGGGAGGCATAATGAGCAGGGTGGGCACTGGAAGAGTCAACGGACGGCATGGACTCTTCCGTTGGTTTTCCACACTGCCATGAGATGTGTCCCGTCTCTCCGCATCTGTAGCATCGTCTGGTTTCGGTGCCACTGGGCGTCCGCCACTGCCTGGGTTGACCTCTGACCCCACCTGGAGCAATCTTGGCTGTGTTGGCGGGCTTGGGCAACTTTGGGCGGGCCATTTCAGTCCGGGGTGGGGATGTGCTGCCGGTTTCCCTCTTGGTCGTTCGCAGCATCTCCGCTGTGGCCTGGTACTGCTCCACCGCTGCCACTGTTTGACACGCAGTAGTCAGCGAATGCTGACTGATTATCCTTTTTGCCTCATAGGGCAGGGCGACACGACAATGGCCTCGACCACCTCAGCTGCCGTGCTCCTTTCCGGTTCCAGCCACTTCCGTGCGATGCAGGCCAATTCGTGCATCTGTGCCCGTGGAGGTTGGTCTGGCTGGAAAGTCCAGGTGTGGAAGCGCTGTGCCATCCCGAACTTGGTGAGCCCATGTCTGCTGAGAATTTCAGCTTTTAAATAGTCGTAGTCTTCTGCTCTGTCTGCGGTCAAGTCCAGGACAGCATTCAGCGATTCCCCTGTCATGAAGGGTGCAAGCAATCCCACCCACCGCTGCTTGGGCCACCTTTATCGAGTGGCTGTTGCTTCAAATGTATGCAGGTACGCCTCAATATCATCCGTCACCCCCATCTTGGCTAAAAAAATCACCCGCCTTCACCCGGGGCATGTTCTTGGCGGCCATTTGTTTTTGCAAGAGCAATTCCTCTGCCTTCAGTTCATTGGCTCTCCTTTGCTCCTCTAGGAGAGCCATATTGGCCTGATATTGGGCTTCCTGACTTGCAAGCAGGGTTTTCAAAATGTCCTCCATTTTTTTTTTTTGTAATTGAGGATATTTCCAATTTAGAAAAACAACACAAACCATCAATGTACATGCACTTAATAACGCTTGTCCAGTGCCCGCATCCTCCACCATATGTGATATCATGAGAGGCTAGCTCTCAGCGGGACAGGACAAGAAGTGCAATGGACGACAGGTTTGGATACAAATAAAGGTTTTAATCAAGGGTTTCAGGGGGAATTCACAAGCAGGTTTGAATTGTGTCTCTTCCAATACTTACATCAAAATAAAGTCTCTTCTGAGGTAAAACTGAAGATGGAGTTCTTTTCCAAGAGTCTCTAGGACTGATACCTCTTGACGTCCTCCTCATGTAGCCTAGCCACCTTTAGCGAGGTCCAAATCCAGTGTCCTATCGTGTGATCCCAACTGGCAATGAGTTCCACGCAGCAATCAACTTCTTCACAGAGCACAGCAATCGAGCTTGTCTTCCCCCAAGCTCCACACTCAGAGGCTCTCTGCCTTAAGAGCCTTGCCTTCCAATCCCGCCCTGATCAGCTGCAGGTGTGTGGTTTTAATTGCTGCCTTCCACCAGATGGGACCAAGACTCTCTCTGGGTGGAGCCATCTTAGGGGGATGTATTT
Source organism: Hippocampus bargibanti (assembly GCF_051943395.1). NCBI lineage: Eukaryota > Metazoa > Chordata > Actinopteri > Syngnathiformes > Syngnathidae > Hippocampus > Hippocampus bargibanti. Next base: position 3,052,596 of record NC_142749.1, on the reverse strand, counting down.
GTCCTCCAGGACACAGCCTCTCATGACATCACACTACCCGTTGGTCGCCAATCTGATCGGGACGACCAGCACCTGTGCAGGTGCAGGTGGGGCCGACAGCGCCCCCCGTTGGTCGCCAACCAGATCATGACACAGCCAGGGGCTCCACTACTGGACTCCAGACTTTTTCATATCTCTGAACCGGAACGAGAAGCCCTGAGCACTTATATAGACTCCTCCCTTGCGGCGGGACTCATTCGCCCGTCACGTTCTCCGCTGGGCGCAGGGTTCTTCTTTATTGATAAGTAAGACGGATTCCTGCGCCCGTGTGTCAACTACCGGGGTCTGAACAACATCACCATACGTAACAAATACTCTCTCCCCCTCATGGACTCCGCTTTTGCACCCCTTCAATCAGCTCAGTTTGTATACAGCTTTACATTACATTCTCATTTCTTCTCGATCCACAGAGGAGCACCGTCAACACGACCGATGGGTCCTGGCGTGGCTCCTGCAAATCCGGCTCTACGTGAAGGCAGAGAAGTGTGAGTTCCATGTCCGCTCTCTGTCTTTTCTGGGGTTCGCCGTGGAGCAGGGGCAGCTCAGGGCCGACCCCGCCAAAACTAAAGCGGTGATAGAATGGCCTACCCCGAAGACGCGTAAGCAGCTCCAGCGATTTCTGGAGTTTGCCAACTTCTACCGCCGCTTCATTCGCGGTTATAGTCAGAAGGCACTCCCCCTCACTAACCTCACGTCCACTAGGGTTCCCTTTAGGTGGACGCCCAATGCTGAGGGGGCATTCAATCGCCTCCGACTAGCCTTCACTAATCCCCCTGTCCTGCGGCATCCCGACCCGGACCTCACGTTCACGGTCGAGGTTGACGCATCCGGTTCCGGAGTATGGGCCGTCATGTCACAGCGCTCTCCCACTGACCAGAAGCTATGCCCATGCGCCCTCTTCTCCCGCTGGCTCAGCCCCGCCGAAGCCAACTATGACGTCGGCAACCGGGAACTGCTGGCGGTCGTCCTGGCTCTGCAGGAATGGTCACACTGGCTTGAGGGAGCAAAACACCCCTTCACCGTCTACACGGATCATAAGAACCTGGCGGCCATCCGGTCTGACAAGAGACTAAACTCACGACAGGCCCGATGGTCACTCTTCCTCACCCGTTTCAACTTTTCTCTCACCTACTGCCCAGGGTCGCAGAACACCAAGCCTGATGCCCTATCCCGCATTCATGAGCCGGCAGAAAGGGAGGAGTTCACCGCCAACATCCTGCCGGCCCAACGCGTCGAGGGCGCCCTGCGGTGGGAGGTTGAGAGTACAGTTCAGCAAGCCCAGGGGACGGACCCCATCCCCAGGGGCTGCCACGCAGATCGCCTGTTCGTCCCCCCTCCTCTACTCACTGATGTGCTCATCTGGGGGCACACCTCCAAGATAGCCTGTCACCCGGGGGTCAACAGGACGATCCAACTCATCGCCCAACGGTTCTGGTGGCCGGAGTTCAGGAGGGACATCACCCTATTCGAAAAACCTCCAACCGGCTTCCGGCAGGACTCCTCCAGCAACTACCGGTACCGTCCAGACCCTGGTCCCACATCTCTGTCGACTTCGTGACAGGCCTCCCCCCCTCCCGTGGCAAGACGGTCGTCCTCACCATAGTGGACCGATTCAAGTCGGCCCACTTTGTCCCCTTAACCAGGTTGCCGTCCGCCATCAAGACGGCTCAACTCCTGGTTAACCACGTCGTCCGTCTACATGGGATTTCGACGAACATCGTGTCGGACCGCAGTTCGTGTCCAAGGTATGGAAGCGTTTCTGTCGGTCTCTAGGGGCGTCGGCGAGCCTGGCGTCTGGATATCATCCCCAGACCAACGGACAGACGGAGAGGAACAACCAGGATCTGGAGGCGGCCCTCCGGTGCGTGTGCCTCCACAGTCCTGCGTCGTGGGCCCTCCACTTACTCTGGGTGGAGTAGGCCCACAACTCCCTGGTCTCCACAGCCACAGGTCGGTCCCCGTTCATGTCCGCTTGTGGCTATCAGCCGCCTCTGTTTCCCACCCAGGAGGGCCAGGTGGAGGTCCCGTCTATTGAACATCACCTCAGACGGGCCCACCGAGTCTGGAAGGAGACCAGGGCCGCCCTGTCACGCACGGCGTCCCGGAACCAGCTGGTCGCGGACCGTCGTCCCCAACAGGCACCAAGCTACCAGGTCGGGCAGGAGGTGTGGCTGTCCACGAGGGAACTTCGGCTAGCGGGGACTTCAGCCAAACTGGACCCACGCTTCACGGGTCCCTTCCCCATCGAGGCCATCTTCACCCCGGTTTCTGTGAGGCTCCGGCTGCCACCCACCATGCATATCCATCCCGTATTCCATGTTTCCCTCCTCAAGCCAGTGGAAACCAGCTCCTTAGCCCCCACGCCCACCCCACCCCCCACCTCTCCCCCCGGATGTTGGACGATGGACCGGTCTACACCGTGCGGGAGATACTGGACTCCAGGCGCATGGGCAGGGGAGTGCAGTACCTGGTCGACTGGGAGGACTATGGACCGGAGGAACGTCAGTGGGTCCCATGTTCCCGAATCCTCGACCCATCTCTCACACGGGCGTTCCATGCGGCTCACCCATCCAAACCTGGTGGGCCGCCAAGAGGCGTCCGTTGAGGGGGGGGGGGGCACTGTCACATCTCGTCGCCGTCCTGGGCGCGCCCCGCCCCTCCTGTCACCTCCTCCGCTGCTCCCTGGAGACGGCCCCTCCCATCATCACTCACCTGGGCTCCCACAGCTGTTTGTCATTTACGGATTGTGGCTTCTCACTATATATGCCGATCGCACATTACCGTCTCCGTCGGAGAATTCCGGAAGCTACCCTCGCAACGACCTTGCCGTCAGGTCTGTCATTGTTAGTTGCCGTCACTTACCTGCCCCTGTTTATTATTTTGCATGCGTGTCTCAGCAAAGACTTTTTTTTCCTGGATATCTGTCTCGCTGTGTATTTCGGATCCAAACCTTCCCACCTTCCTTCGTCACTCGAGTCCTGCCTTCTAGCCTCGAGTGGCATGACAGTGTTAAGAGACACCATTCCAGGTGTCACTCCGAGTCGACAACAAATTTCTGTGGTATCAGCACATGGGAAAGTGACATTGTTACCCATTTCTAAGCCAGAAAAAATTTAGATGAGTGACTACCTCCATACAAGGTCACGATGGTCTTGAGTGCAGATTGTCCTATAAATTTGTTGGGGAGAGACCTTTTACAACAACTAAAAATAGCTTTGATAGCGACAGAAGAAGGGTACAAACCCAGAAAAGTTAACCTTCTGGAGTCCTTCGTAGTTGACGCTATGGGAGACCCAGTAAAGGTTGATTCATTAGAATCATGACTGATGGCCATTCTAGTGGCTGAGGACTTTCCAGAAGTCCCTGCTACCCTTTGGTCATTGGGAGAAACAGGTGTGGGCTTACTTAAAACAACAAAACCAGATGAAGTATTGCCTAAAACGACTTATCGACCCAGACTAAAACAATATCCATTAGAACAGGATTATTGGCATCACTCCTGTAATACTCGATATGGTGAAGGCTGGTATTTTGACTGAAGACCCAACTTGTGAATGTAACCACCGATATTTCCTGTTAAAAATGTTGAATCTGGGGTTTGGAGAATAGTGCATGATTTGCAACATAAATAAATCCATACAATCACGTGCTCAATGTGTGCCAGACCCACACACATTATTGAACTGTTTAAAACCTGACAAAAATGGTTTACAGTAATAGATTTGAGCAATGTTTTTCCCCCTTTCCGTTGCACAAAAATTCACGTCATTGGTTCGGATTTACATTTAATGGAAAAAATATACATATACAAGATTGCCACAAGGGTTTACAGATAGCCCGACAATGTTTTCACAGGAAATGTCTTCATGTATTGCTGATTTTAAATATACTGAGATTTCTCAGATTGTTTTGTACGTTGACGACATCTTAATTGCTTTACCGACTGAAAACGAGAACAAGACTATATTAATAGCTTTGTTCCAATATTTAGCGAATGCAGGTAACAAAGCTTCTTTGGATAAGTTACAATTTTGCAAAAAAAAAAAAAGTTGTTTTTCTAGGACATCTTTTGTGAAGAAGGGGATGAGAGTGGAAAACCAAAAGAAAACAAGCAATTTTTCAGGTCCCCCGACCCAAGACGAAAATCAGATTATGACATTTTTGGGACTGTGTAATTACTGCAGAACTTGGATTCCACATTATGCACAAGTCACTCAACCATTATTGACACTCATATACCAAGATGAAATGTCACTGAAAGACTCTATTCAGTGAACTGAGGAAGGCATCACAGCCTTTACAGAATTGAAACATTTGAAAGCCAATACGAGTGTTTTGGCCTTGCCTGACTATGACAAACCATTTGTTCAAACAGTTGACTGCAACGACAAATACATGACTTCAGTGTTGTTAAAAAAACATGGACAAAAGCTGAGACCAGTTGCATTTTATTCTAAAAGACTGGATCCAGTGCCTGCAGCTCTTCCAGCGTGTGTTAGAGCGGTGTGTGCCGCAGCGTTGGCAGTTCAGTCGTTAGCTGAACTTGTGCTTTTCCATCCCACAACGCTGATGGTAGCACACTCGGTTGACTTATTGATTACAGGGCCGAAAATGACTTTCTTGGCACCAGCACAACATTTGACTATCATGACAACCTTGCTGGAACAACCACACATAATCGTTGAGATGTGCAATAGCGACACCTGTGCCTCTACCTGTTGACGGAGAACCACATTCATGCGTTGACAGAATAAATGAGAACTGCAAACCACGACCAGACTTGAAAGACACACCTTTACCTGACAGCATCCACCTGTATGTTGATGGCTCTGCATCTAGGTAAGATGCAGGGGGTAACCGGATGGGTTATGCTGTTGTAACCGACGTTGAAATTATTGCTGACGGTTCATTACCAAACACGTATTCAGCGCAAGCAGCAGAAATCGTTGCATTGACTGAAGCATGTAAATGGGCAGAAGGAAAGACGGTGACGTTTTTTACAGACAGCCAATATGCGTTTTCCACACTTCACTGCTTTGCAGCCCAGTTGAACCATAGGGGAATGACTACATCAACCGAGAAGATGGTTGAACATGCGGATTTATTGAGAGACTTGTTGAAAGCTATCCTCCTTCCAAAAAGTGTGGCTGTATGCAAATGTGCAGCGCACACAAGGGCTGAAGACAGGATTAGCTCGGGTAACGGTAGAGCAGATGCAGCCGCCAAAAAGGCTGATCTGACCGCTTTCAATCTAGTGAGTCAAGAGACACGTGAATCAGTGCCCACGCAAGTTTTGAAGGATATGCAAGTGTTAGCCGCAAAATCCGAAAAAGATCTGTGGCTGGCCGATGGTGCTCTGTTAGTTGATGAGCTGTATAAAATAGACAAAAACCATGTTTACCGAGAAACATGTTTCCTATGGTGGCTCAGTTGAGCCATGGTAGGTCACATGTATCAACAGAAGGGATGGTGTTTATAGCAGGAAAGGTATTTCATTTAAGCAGAGATTTCAACTCATATGCAAAAAAACTTTAGTCGGTTTCAACTCATATGCAAAAAAAAAAAAAAAACTTTAGTCTGTAAACACAATCCACAGGGTAATATGCAACCAAAAAGAGGAAAAATTCCACAGGGGTCACACTCCTTTGAAGTGGTCTACATGGATTTCATTGAACTAAGCACAAGTGGTTCCTATAAATACTGTTTAGTGCTAATTGATTTATTCACCAAATGGGTGGAAATCATGCCTTCAAAGAAATCCGATGCATTATCCATTGCGAAAGCATTATGCAAACATATTATTCCAGAACATGGCATACCAAGAATAATTTGAAGTGATAATGGGACAATGTAGCCACATGTATGTATGGGAAAATGTAGCCACAAGGGGGCACAAGCCAGTGTCTTATTGTACCGGTCCCAAGCCCGGATAAATATAAAAGTGTCAGGAAGGGCATCCGACGTAAAAAAAAAAAAAATTGCAAGAACAAATATGCGAATCAAAACTATGAATCCCATACTGGATCGGTCGAGGCCCGGGTTAACAACGGCCGCCATTGCTACTGTTGACCTTCAGGGTGCCAGTGGAAAATGGACTACTGTTGGTCGAAGAAGGAGAGGAGGGTGGTGTGCCCGGAGGAAAAGAGAGAAATGGAACGCCAAGAGTATAGAACTAAGAGTAGAAACTTTGTAGGAATATTGACAGATAAAGTTCGAGAGCTGGTTGACATGATGCAGAGAAGGAAGGTAGACATACTGTGTGTCCAGGAGACCAGGTGGAAAGGGAGCAAGGCTAGATGCTTAGGGTCAGGGTTTAAGTTGTTCTATCATGGTGAAGACACGAAGAGAAATGGAGTTGGGGTTATCTTAAAAGAGGAGTTTGTTCGGAATGTCTTAGAAGTAAAAAGAGTATCAGATAGAATGATGAGTCTGAAGCTAGAAATTGAAGGTGTGATGTTCAATTTTGTTTGTGGGTATGCCCCACAAGTAGGATGTGAGCTGGCAGAGAAGGAGAAATTTTGGTTGGACTTTGATGAAGTCATACAGAACATCCCGAGAAGTGAGAGGTTTGTAATTGGTGGAGACTTCAATGAACATGTTGGCGCATGAAACAAAGATGATGAGGAGGTGATGGGCAGGTTTGGACTCCAGATGAGGAACGCTGAAGGACAGATGGTGGTCTCTTTGCTAAGAGAATGGAAATGACTATTGTGAATACTTCTATTTCAGAAGAGACAGGAACATAGGGTGACCTACAAGAGTGGAGGATGACTTGGTGTATCGAGTGGAAGAAAGGTAGATAAGGAGACTTGGTCGTGGAATGGGGAGGTGCAGGAGTGTATACAGAGAAAGAGGTTAGCAAAGAAGAAGTGGGACACTGAGAGGACGGACGAGAGTAGACAGCAGTACAAGGAGATGCAGCGCAGTAAAGGTGGCAAAGGCCAAACAAGAGGCCTATGATGACTTGTATGCTCGGCTAGACAGTAAGGAAGGTGAGACTGGTCTTTACAGGCTGGCGAGGCAGAGAGACAAAGACAGTAAGGACCTGCAGCAGGTTCGGGTGATTAAGGATAGATATGGCAATGTCTTAACAGGTGCCAGTAGTGTGATAGAAAGATGGAAAGAGTACTTTGAAGAATTGATGAATGAGGAAAATGAGAAGGAACAAATAGTAGAAGACGTGACTGTTGTGGACCAAGACGTAGCAAGCATTAGCAAGGATGAAGTGCGGAGGGCGCTGAAGAGGATGAAGGGAGGAAAGTCACTCTGGCCTGATGATTTACCAATCGAGGGATGGAAGTGTCTTGGAGAGGTGGCGGTGGTGTTCCTGACTGGGTTATTTAACAAGATCTTAGATGGTGAACAGATGCCTGAAGAATGGAGACAAAGTGTACTCGTGTCCATTTTTAAGAACAAAGGAGATGTGCAGAGTTGTACTAACTACAGAGGAATAAAGTTTATGAGCCATACAATGAAACTCTGGGAAAGAGTAGTGGAAGCAAGACTAAGAGCAGAAGTGAACATTTGCGAGCAGCAGTATGGCTGCATGCCAAAAAAGAGTACGACAGATGCAGTGTTTGCTTCAAGAATGCTGATAGAGAAGTACAAAGAAGGTCAGAAGGAATTGCATTGTGTCTTTGTAGATCTGGATAAAGCGTATGACAGGGTGCCCAGAGAAGAGCTGTGGCATTGCATGAGGAAGTCTGGAGTGACGGAAAAGTATGTCAGAGCGGTGCAAGACATGTATCATGACTGAAAGACAATTGTGAGGTGCGCTGTCGGTATGACTGAGGAATTCAAGGTGGAGGTGGGACTCCACCAGGGGTCAGATCTGAGCCCCTTCTTGTTTGCTATGGTGATGGCCAGGCTGACAGACGATGTTAGACAAGAATCTCCTTGGACATTGCTGTTTGCAGATGACATTGTGATCTGTAGCGAGAACAGGGAACAGGTGGCGGAGAAACTAGACATGTGGAGATATACAAGGAGAGGAATGAAGATTAGTCGCAGCAAGACGGAATATATGTGTGTGAATGAGCGGGATCCAAGTGCAAGAGTGATGCTACAGGGACAAGAGATAAAGAAGGTGGAGGATTTTAAGTACTTGGGGTCAACTGTCCAGAGCAATGGAGAGTGTGGAAAAGAGGTGAAGAAGCGTGTCCAGGCAGGCTGGAGCGGCTGGAGGTGTCAGGTGTGATGTGCGATAGAAGGGTTTCAGCTAGGATGAAAGGAAAAGTGTATAAAACAGTGGTCAGACCAGCCATGATGTTTGGACTGGAGACAGTGCCACTGAAGAAAAGCCAGGAGGCAGAGCTGGAGGCAGCAGAGCTGAAGATGTTGAGGTTTTCTTTGGGAGTGACCAGGTTGGATAGGATCAGGAATGAGTACATTAGAGGGACAACTCATATTAGAGGCGTTGGAGAGAAAGTCAGAGAGGCCAGACTGAGATGGTTTGGACATGTCCTGAGGAGAGAGAATGATTATATCGGGAAAAGGATGCTGAGCCTTGAACTGCCAGGCAGGAGACCGAGAGGAAGACCGAAGAGGAGGTTTATGGATGTGGTCAAAGAGGACATGAAGGTTGCTGGTGTGAGGGAAGAGGATGCACAAAACCGGGATAGATGGAGGACATTGATTCGCTGTGGCGACCCCTGAGGGGAAAAGCCGAAAGGAAAAGAAGAATGGGACACATTTTGTTAATGATGTAATAACCAAAATTTCCGAACATTTAGGTATTGCATTAAAGAACCATTTTGCATATCATCCACAGAGTGCAGGGTTAGTTGAAAGAACGAATGGTACGATTAAAAATCGACTCAGAAAAACCATGGAGACAACAGGCAAACCATGGCCAGAATGTCTGTTTTTGGTAAAATTACATATGAGAATAACACCCACTAATATCGGCTTAATGCCTTTTCAGATCTTTCATGGCAGACCTTTGATCATCCCATTATGGGAAGGTGTGCCCTGGCAAGAGAATGAATCAGATCCTAGTGCTTTGTTGGAAAAATGGTTGTGTGAAACGTTTACATGAGAGGTCCAGTCAGCATGTGTACTGCCACAGTCCTGTTTGTTCCCTTCCCAGGAACAGAGGCTGCGCCCCGGAGACGAGGTGCTGATCAAGGCAATCAAGAGGATGACCTGGTCTGCACCAAAGTGGGAGGGGCCATTTACCGTGCTGATCACAACGCCAACTGCCATCAAGATCGCTGAAAGAGCCACCCGGGTGCATCAAAGCCATTGCAAGATCGTTCACCAACCGGATCCTGAGCAGGTGGAAGATTGGCGGAGCCAAACTACTCAATAGTCATGGGTTTGGTCATCATCTTCCTGTACGGACTCGTGGGGGCAATCCAGTTCATACACATGAAGCCCCCCACTCCTTCAGCCTGGCAAATTCCACTAATCTATCCAACGTCGTCAGATAAATGCCCAAACATGGCACATCCTGTAGCCTGCCTGCCTTTACATGCTGCAGGAATAGTGTCATTTCCCCTTAGCGACAAGAGGGTAGCGAGTATCCTCATGGTCCTTGGTACGCTCGTGTCAAGTTGGGGAAGGCTTGGACCACTGGTTGAGATTTCGTTGCGGTCCATACTAATCCCGACACAAAATGTGTTCGAGATGGCTATGCCCAAGAAGCAGCATGAACTGTCGTCAAGATTGTTATGACAGATAGAGACGGATATGACAGAAATCCAACTTGCTATCGTAACCCACAACGTTGCAGGATGCATGGACTTGAGACTCTGTCCTGGGCTTCCTGAACATCACATTGGTTTTCCCGTAACTATATGCATGATGTCATCTGTGGCATCACCAGTCGTGACATCGCCTTTCCACCATAAACCACACGTCAGACTGTCATCCTGGGTGGAGGCACCTCCCAAAACGGCCAGAAGTCCAGGTGTCACGGACGTATTATATCAACCGTCTCCAGGAGATAAACATGACTCGAATCCGTCGTTATCAAACATGTGGTATCGTTATGCTACTCTAATTGCTAAGCAAAATAGGAAAAGTAATTGGTTTGTATTCTCTTATATGCCTCAATCTGTGACACAACAACGCGTGCATTCGAAGGTATTCGGAGACAGAATGGCTAGAGATGCATATTTGTTAATATCTTTGCACAGACCTGATCAACATTTTCCGGTTCTTCATAGAGCTTCGAGAGGAGAGATTGTTCCAGGTTTAGATACTATTTTGGAACCAGAAAACCAAATTATGACAGAGAGCGGGTTGCGATTACCAGTATGCGTTACAATGTACAGTATGGGTCAAAATTTGGGTTTTATAGATGAGGATAGATGTTTATATGTGCTACCGTTAAACACTAATGTCACTGTTTTGCTCGTATCTTCACATGCTTTGGTGGTTATGCGGTTGGAACGTATATTTTTTTTATTCCTCTGCGAGCCTATGGTTTGTGTGCACCTGTTACTGTAACTGACAATACTTTCATCGTTACCAGTCGTCCAGTGCACCATCATGTGAAGAGAAGAGTATCGTTTAAGCCCCATGATTCAATCTGGGGAATTGATGTTCCAGAACAATTCAAACACCATAGCATGGGTAGTAAGGTAATGTTAGCTCTTTTTCCAAAAATTGGAGTGGCTAAAAACATGCTACGAATTGAAACAATTGACTACAGGTTTCAAGTGTTTGTAAATGCCAGTTTGGAAGTAGATGAAATTCAAAACACTGAAATTGCTAACCCTAACCCTAACCCTAACCCTAACCCAATTAGACAAATGGTGCTGCAAAATAGAATGGTTTTGGACCTTTTGACGGCCCCACAAGGGGGCGTCTGTGCTATGGTGGGTGACACTTGTTGTACGTACATACCCGAAGAAGCGAATTCCATAAACATGACTGATGCTTTGTCTTTTTGTCAGGAATCTCAGAGACGCCATGGCCAAAGATCGACGGACTGATCACCCGTGGATCTTTGACGGGCTCTTTGGGGGCCCTTGGCATCCGACTTTGCTCAGAGTGTTTATCCCTTTTGCAATTGTGATTGTATTTATTTTCTTAGTCATTGGTTGTATTATTCCATGCTTAAGAGCAATGCTAATGAATATGATAACTAATTCTCAGGTGAATTACGCAAAGGTTTTGTATCAACAAATTCGTGAAGGGGACCCTGTGTTGTAGCTAGGAATAGTACACCATGGCCAGAGTGTGGTTGCTCCAACAAACAAAAGGAAAAAAAGAAACGGACAGCCGAGAAGGAGTTTTCCTCATTAAAATTTAAAAACCCTCAAAAATGGAGAGGTTACATATCACAGCAGCAAAATTGTGATAGAGGTTTTTCGCCTTCTCCATGGTGTTAGTTACATTAGGTTAGATGATATTAGATTAGATTAGATTAGATTAGATTAGATTAGATTAGTAAAGCAAGCATAAAGAATGGTTCCCTGTGCAGTTAGTATGACGTGCATGCATGAAACCTTTTGGAAATGTATGAACTGATGTTTAAATGTACAACAGGAGGGAATGATAGAGTGTTTTATGCACAATAGTAAACATATTATGTTATTTCATGTTTAGTTTAGTACACATTATGATTATTGCATGTTTAATTTCAGTCTAATAGCATTATCAAGCTTATTAGTTCAATAGTCGTTGCAAAGAAGCAACGGCTCCAACTTCAATCTAAGACCCTCCCAACACTGAGTTGTCCGTAGCTGATTGGACAACAGATCGCTGCTGTGGACATTCAAAAACTTGTCAGAGCGGGAGCTCGCTCTCTTTGTTTCTATCTTTGTCTGTGTGCTCATGTCTTCGCTCCTACCTAGACGAGAGTGTGCTTTTTCTGTCTCACTAGAATAAAGTAGTTTTTTGTTCACCATCATCGTCGTTACTGATATTTTTATCACTGAACTTCTTTGAACACCGAACCAGAAAAGAAGCAAGAATTTAAACCGAACACATGGTTTTAACTTTTATGATGAAATTAATGTCTATTGAGGCTGCAGAGTGCCAAACCAAACATATCCAAGTGAAAACATGAAGATTCAGCCTTTTGTTTAGCTGTGAGGATCATGTGAACTTTTTATTGCCTTAAACGTATTTTCAGAGCAAGAGAAATATGTTTTCTGAAGTAAATGTTTTCTTCATGGTTTTAAGTTTTATGATAAAATTAGTGTCTATTGCGGCTTCAGGAGTGCCAACGTAAACATATACAAGTGAATACATGACGATTGAGCCTCTGTTTAGCTGTGAGGATCATATGAACTTTTTATTGCCTCAAACGCATTTTTTGGAGCAAGAGAAACACGTTTTCTGAAGTAAATGTTTTCTTCATGGTTTTAACTTTTATGTATGTAATTAGTGTCTATTTCGGCTGCAGAGTGCCAACCTGAAACACATACAAGTGAAAACATGAAGACTCAGCCTTTTGTTTAGCTGTGAGGATCATGTGAACTTTTTATTGCGTTAAACGCAATTTCAGAGCAAAAGAAACACGTTTTCTGAATTTAATATTTTCGTCTTGGTTTTAAATTTTATGATGGTGTCTATATAGGCTGCAGAGTGTACTCTGACACTTATAGAAGTGAAAATATGAAGATTCAGCCTTTTGTTTAGCTGTGAGGATCATATGAACTTTTTATTGCCTTAAACGGATTTTCAGAGCAAGAGAAACACGTTTTCTGAACTTAATGTTTTATTTATTGTTTTAACTTTTTTGATGAATTTAGTGTCTATATAGGCTGCAGAGTGCTCATCTGACACTTATACAAATGAAAACATGAAGATTCAGCCTTTTGTTTAGCTGTGAGGATCATATGAACTTTTTATTGCCTTAAACGCATTTCAAGAGCAAGAGAATCTCATTTTCTGAACTAAATGTTTTCTTCATGGTTTTAAATTTTATGATGAAATTGGTGTCTGTTTAGGCTGCAGAGTGCTAATCTGACACTTTTACAAGTGAAAACATCAAGAGTCAGCCTTTTGTTTAGCTGTGAGGATCATATGAACTTTTTATAGCCTTAAACACATTTTCAGAGCAAAACAAACACGTTTTCTGAATTTAATGTTTTCTTCATGGTTTTAAATTTTATGATGAAATTAGTGTGTCTATATAGGCTGCATAGAGCTAATCTGACATTTATACAAGTGAAAACATGAAGATTCAGCCTTTTGTTTAGCTGTGAGGATAATATGAACTTTTTATTGCCTTAAACGCAATTTCAGGGCAAGAGAAACACGTTTTCTGAACTTAATGTTTTATTTATTGTTTTAACTTTTTTTGATGAAATTAGTGTCTATATAGGCTGCAGAGTGCTCATCTGACCTTATACAAGTTAAAACATGAAGATTCAGCCTTTTGGTTAGCTGTGAGGATCATATGAACTTTTTATTGCCTTAAACGCATTCTAGAGCAAGAGAATCCCGTTTTCTGAACTAAATGATTTCTTCATGGTTTTAAGTTATATGATGAAATTGGTGTCTCTTTAGGCTGCAGAATGCTAATCTGACACTTTTACAAGCAAAAACATGAAGAGTCAGCCTTTTGTTTAGCTGTGAGGATCATATGAACTTTTTATAGCCTTAAACGCATTTTCAGAGCAAAACCAACACGTTTTCTGAACTTAATGTTTTCTTCATGGTTTTAAATTTTATGATGAAATTAGTCTCTATTTTGGCTGAAGGGTGCTACACTTATACAAGTGAAAACATGAACATTCAGCCTTTTGTTTAGCTGTGAGGATCATATGATTTTTTTTTATTTTTTTTTGCTTTAAACGCATTTTCAGAGCAAGAGAAACACGGTTTCTGAACTTAATGTTTTGTTCATGGTCTTAATTTCATGATAAAATTAGTGTTTTTATAGGCTGGAGAGTGCTAATCTGACACGTATACAAGTGAAAAAAAATGAAGATTCAGCCTTTTGTTTAGCTGTGAGGATCATATTAACTTTTTATTGCCTTAAACTCATTTTAAGAGCAAGAGAAACACGTTTTCTGAACTAAATGTTTTCTTCATGGTTTTAAATTTTATGATGAAATTGGTGTCTGTTTAGGCTGCAGAGTGCTAATCTGACACTTTTACAAGCAAAAACATGAAGAGTCAGCCTTTTGTTTAGCTGTGAGGATCATATGATTTTTTTTTTATTTTTTTTTGCTTTAAACGCATTTTCAGAGCAAGAGAAACACGGTTTCTGAACTTAATGTTTTGTTCATGGTCTTAATTTCATGATAAAATTAGTGTTTTTATAGGCTGGAGAGTGCTAATCTGGCACGTATACAAGTGAAAAAAAATGAAGATTCAGCCTTTTGTTTAGCTGTGAGGATCATATTAACTTTTTATTGCCTTAAACTCATTTTAAGAGCAAGAGAAACACGTTTTCTGAACTAAATGTTTTCTTCATGGTTTTAAATTTTATGATGAAATTGGTGTCTGTTTAGGCTGCAGAGTGCTAATCTGACACTTTTACAAGTGAAAACATGAAGAGTCAGCCTTTTTGTTTAGCTGTGAGGATCATATGAACTTTTTATAGCCTTAAACGCATTTTCAGAGCAAAGCAAACACGTTTTCTGAATTTAATGTTTTCTTCATGGTTTTAAATTTTATGATGAAATTAGTCTCTATTTTGGCTGAAGGGTGCTAATCTGACACTTTTATCAGTGAAAACATGAAAATTCAGCCTTTTGTTTAGCTGTGAGGATCATATGAACTTTTTATTGCCTTAAACGCATTTTCAGAGCAAGAGAATAACGTTTTCTGAACTAAATGTTTTCTTCATGGTTTTAAGTTTTATGATGAAATTAGTGTGTCTATATAGGCTGCATAGTGCTAATCTGACACTTATACAAGTGAAAACATGAAGATTCAGCCTTTTGTTTAGCTGTGAGGATCATATGAACTTTTTATTGCCTTAAACGCAATTTCAAGGCAAGAGAAACACGTTTTCTGAATTTAATGTTTTATTTATTGTTTTAACTTTTTTTGATGAAATTAGTGTCTATATAGGCTGCAGAGTGCTCATCTGACCTTATACAAGTGAAAACATGAAGATTCAGCCTTTTGGTTAGCTGTGAGGATCATATGAACTTTTTATTGCCTTAAACGCATTCTAGAGCAAGAGAATCCCGTTTTCTGAACTAAATGATTTATTCATGGTTTTAAGTTATATGATGAAATTGGTGTCTGTTTAGGCTGCAAAATGCTAATGTAACCGGCCTCAGGCCTAGGGGATACCTGGGTCGGTCCAAAGCGCTTCACAGGCAGGTAGCACTGTGAACGACGAGGAAAGACGACATGACACAACCGTGTTAATCAGCTTCACACAACGGCATTTATGACCACTCATCAAAACATCAATTCAGCAATTTCAATATCAGAATACATTCATGTGTAGATCTATACATTCAACATCTATACATTGTATATATCCTCCACATCCGCACATGCTTATGCACGTCTGCCCGCTCGTGTGTGTTGTACTGGGAACTACAATTGACATCCAAAAATCCAAATTCATCAAAGCCACAAAATATTCATCAAAGCCACAAACAAGGTTTCATATCTAGCATCGCCCAATAAGTCCCCAATTACTTTAACATCTTGAGAATGTCTAACACTTATTATTTTGAATACCTGTGAACGACAAGGAAAGACGACACGAGACAACCGTGTTAATCAGCTTCACACAACGGCATTTATGACAACTGCGCATGCGTGAGCTGAGCCTACATCGCCTTCCTCTGTTCCATTCACAGGCGCGTAGCGCCCTCTCCTGACTTGGTAGTCTAATCGACTAACATACAATAACAGAGGTCGTTTCTAACCCCCTACACTAATCTGACACTTTTACAAGCAAAAACATGAAGAGTCAGCCTTTTGTTTAGCTGTGGGGATCATATGAACTTTTTATAGCCTTAAACGCATTTTCAGAGCAAAACCAACACGTTTTCTGAACTTAATGTTTTCTTCATGGTTATAAATTTTATGATGAAATTAGTCTCTATTTTAGCTGAAGGGTGCTAATCTGACAGTTATACACGTGAACACATGAAGATTCAGCCTTTTGTTTAGCTGTGAGGATCATATGAACTTTTTATTGCCTTAAACGCATTTTCAGAGCAAGAGAAACATGTTTTCTGAACTTAATGTTTTATTCATTGTTTTAACTTTTTTGATGGAATTAGTGTGTATATCGGCTGCAGAGTGCTCACCTGACACTTATACAAGTGAAAACATGAAGATTCAGCCTTTTGTTTAGCTGTGAGGATCATATGAAGTTTTTATTGTCTTAAACGCATTTTCAGAGCAAGAGGAACACGTTTTCTGAACTTAAATGTTTTCTTCATGGTTTTAAATTTTATGATGAAATTAGTCTCTATTTTGGCTGAAGGGTGCTACACTTATACAAGTGAAAACATGAACATTCAGCCTTTTGTTTAGCTGTGAGGATCATATGATTTTTTTTTGCTTTAAACGCATTTTCAGAGCAAGAGAAACACGTTTTCTGAACTTAATGTTTTGCTCATGGTCTTAAGTTTTATGATGAAATTAGTGTCTTTATAGGCTGGAGAGTGCTAATCTGACACGTATATGTAACCGGCCTCAGGCCTAGGGGATACCTGAGTCGGTTCAAACGCGTCACAGGCAGGTAGCACTGTGAACGACGAGGAAAGACGACATGAGACAACCGTGTTAATCAGCTTCACACAACGGCATTTATGACCATTTACTCATCAAAACATCAATTCAGCAATTTCAATATCAGAATACATTCATGTGTAGATCTATACATTCAACATCTATACATTGTATATATCCTCCACATTCGCACATGCTTATGCACGTCTGCCCGCTCGTGTGTGTTGTACTGGGAACTAATATTGACATCCAAAAATCCAAATTCATCAAAGCCACAAAATATTCATGAAAGCCACTAAACAAAGTTTCATATCTGGCATCGCCCAATAAGTCCCCAATTACTTTAACATCTTGAGAATGTCTAACACTTATTATTTTGAATACCTGTGAACGACGAGGAAAGACGACACGAGACAACCGTGTTAATCAGCTTCACACAACGGCATTTATGACAACTGCGAATGTGTGAGCTGAGCCTACATCGCCTTCCTCTGTTCCATTCACAGGCGCGTAGCGCCCTCTCCTGACTTGGTAGTCTAATCGACTAACATACAGTAACAGCGCCCTCTCCTGACTTGGTAGTCTAATCGACTAACATACAATAACAGAGGTCGTTTCTAACCCCCTACATATACAAGTGAAAAAATGAAGATTCAGCCTTTTGTTTAGCTGTGAGGATCATATGAACTTTTTATTGCCTTAAACGCATTTTAAGAGCAAGAGAAACACGTTTTCTGAACTTAATGTTTTATTCATTGTTTTAACTTTTTTTTGATGACATTAGTGTGTATATAGGCTGCAGAGTGCTCATCTGACACTGATACAAGTGAAATAATGAAGATTCAGCCTTTTGTTTCGCTGTGAGGCTCTTATCAACTTTTTATTGCCTTAATAAACGCATTTTGAGAGCAAGAGAAACACGTTTTCTGAACTTAATGTTTTATCAATGTTTTAACTTTTTTGATGAAATTAGTGTCTATACAGGCTGCAGAGTTCTCATCTGACACTGATACAAGTGAAAAGATGATGATTCAGCCTCTTGTTTAGCTGTGAGAATCATATGAACTTTTTATTGCCTTAAATGCAAGAGGAACAGGTTTTCTGAACTTAATGTTTTCTTCATGGTTTTAAGTTTTATGATTTAATTATTTAGGCTGCAGAGTGCTAATCTGACACAAGTGAAAACATGAAGATTCCGCCTGTTGTTTAGCTTTGAGGATCATATGAACTTTTTATTGAGTTAAACGCATTTTTAGAGCAAGAAAAATCACGTTTCCTGAACTAAATGTTTTCTTCATGGTTTTAAGTTTTATGATGAAATTGGTGTCTGTTTAGGTTGCAGAGTTCTAATCTGACATTTATACCAGTGAAAAGATGAAGATTCAGCCTTATATTTAGCTGTGAGTATCATATGAACTTTTTATTGCCTTAAACACATTTTCAGAGCAAGAGAAACATGTTTTCTGAACTTAATGTTTTCTTCATGGTTTTAAGTTTTATGATGAAATTGGTGTCTATTTAGGCTACAGAGTACTAATCTGACACTTTTACAAGTGAAAACATGAAGAGTAAGCCTTTTGTTTAGCTGTGAGGATCATATGAATTTTTTATTGCCTTAAACGCATTTTCAGAGCAAGAGGAACACGTTTTCTGAACTTAATGTTTTCTTCATGGTTTTAAGTTTTATGATGAAATTGGTGTCTGTTTAGGTTGCAGAGTTCTAATCTGACATTTATACCAGTGAAAAGATGAAGATTCAGCCTAATGTTTAGCTGTAAGGATCATATGAACTTTTTATTGCCTTAAACGCATTTTTAGAGCAAGAGAATCACGTTTTCTGAACTAAATGATTTCTTTATGATTTCAAGTTTTATGATGAAATTAGTGTGACTAAATAGGCTGCATAGTGCTGATCTGACACTTATACAAGTGAAAACATGAACATTCAGCCTTTTGTTTAGCTGTGAGGAACATATGAACTTTTTATTGCCTTAAACGCATTTTCAGAGTAAGAGAAACACGTTTTATGAACTTAATGTTTTATTTTGGTTTTAAGTTTTATGAATAAATTAGTGTCTATTTAGGCTGCATAGTGCTAATCTGACACTTATACAAGTGAAAAAATGAAGATTCAGCCTTTTGTTTAGCTGTGAGGAACATATGAACTTTTTATTGCCTTAAACGCATTTTCAGAGCAAGAGAAACACGTTTTCTGAACTGAATGTTTTCTTCATGGTTTTAAATTTTATGATGAAATTAGTGTCTATATAGACTGCAGAGTGCTCATCTGACACTTATACAAGTGAAATGATGAAGATTCAGCCTTTTGTTTAGCTGTGACGATCATATGAACTTTTTATTGCCTTAAACGCATTTTCAGAGCAAGAGGAACACGTCTTCTGAACTTAATGTTTTCTTCATGGTTTTAAGTTTTATGGTTAAATTAGTGTCTATTTAGGCTGCAGAGTGCTCATCTGACACATATACAAGTGAAAACATGCAGATTCAGCCTTTTGTTTAGCTGTGAGGTTCATATGAATTTTATTGCCTACGCATTTTCAGAGCAAGAGAAACACGTTTTCTGAACTGAATGTTTTCTTCATGGTTTTAAGTTTTATGATGAAGTTGGTGTCTGTTTAGGCTGAAGGGTGCTAAAATGACACTTTTACAAGTGAAAACATGAAGATTCAGCCTTTTTTTACCTGTGAGGATCATATGAACTTTTTATTGCCTTAAACGCATTTTCAGAGCAAGAGAATCACGTTTTCTGAACTAAATGTTTTCTTCATGGTTGTAAGTTTTATGATGAAATTAGTGTGTCTATATAGGCTGCATAGTGCTAATCTGACACTTTTACAAGTGAAAACATGAAGACTCAGCCTTTTGTTTAGCTGTGAGGATCATATGAACTTTTTGTTGCCTTAAACGCATTTTCAGAGGAAGAGAAACACGTTTTCTGAACTTAATGTTGTCTTCATGGTTTTAAATTTATGATTTAATTATTTAGGCTGCAGAGAGCTAATCTGACACTTATACAAGTGAAAACATGAAGATTCAGCCTTTTATTTAGCTGTGAGGATGATATGAACTTTTTATTGCCTTTAAACGCATTTTCAGAGCAAGAGAAACACGTTTTATGAACTTAATGTTTTTTTCATTGTTTTTACTTTTTTTGGATGAAATTAGTGTCTATATAGCCTGCAGAGTAGTCATCTGACACTTATACATTTGAAACCATGAAGATTCAGCCTTTTGTTTAGCTGTGATGATCATATGAACTTTTTATTGCCTTAAACGCATTTTCAGAGGAAGAGAAACGCGTTTTATGAACTTAATGTTTTATTCATTGTTTTAACTTTTTTTGATGAAATTAGTGTCCATATAAACTGCAGACTGCTGATCTGAAACTTATACAAGTGAAAACATGAAGATTCAGCCTTTTGTTTAGCTGTATCATATGAACTTTTTATTGCCTTAAACGCATTTTCAGAGCAAGAGAAACACGTTTTCTGAACTGAATGTTTTCTTCATGGTTTTAAATTTTATGATGAAATTAGTGTCTATATAGACTGCAGAGTGCTCATCTGACACTTATACAAGTGAAATGATGAAGATTCAGCCTTTTGTTTAGCTGTGACGATCATATGAACTTTTTATTGCCTTAAACGCATTTTCAGAGCAAGAGGAACACGTCTTCTGAACTTAATGTTTTCTTCATGGTTTTAAGTTTTATGGTTAAATTAGTGTCTATTTAGGCTGCAGAGTGCTCATCTGACACATATACAAGTGAAAACATGCAGATTCAGCCTTTTGTTTAGCTGTGAGGTTCATATGAATTTTATTGCCTACGCATTTTCAGAGCAAGAGAAACACATTTTCAGAACTTAATGTTTTCTTCATGGTTTTAAGTTTAATTATGAAATTGGCGTCGGTTTAGGCTGTAAAGGACTAATCTGACACTTATACAAGTGAAAACATGAAGATTTAGCCTTTTGTTTAGCTGTGAGGATCATATGAACTTTTTATTGCCTTAAACACATTTTCAGAGCAAGATAAACACGTTTTCTGAACTGAATGTTTTCTTCATGGTTTTAACTTTTTTTGGATGAAATTAGTGTCTATATAAGCTGCAGGGTGGTCATCTGACACTTATACATTTGAAACCATGAAGATTCAGCCTCTTGTTTAGCTGTGAGGATCATTGAACTTTTTCTTGCCTTAAACGCATTTTCAGAGCAACAGAAACACGGTTTATGAACATAATGTTTTCTTCATGGTTTTAAGTTTATGATTTAATTATTTAGGCTGCAGAGTGCTAATCTGACACTTATACAAGTGAAAACATGAAGATTCAGCCTTTTGTTTAGCTGTGAGGATCATATGAACTTTTTATTGCCTTAAACGCATTTTCAGAGCAAGAGAAACACGTTTCCTGAACTTGATGTTTTCTTCATGGTTTTAAGTTGTATGATTAAATTAGTGTCTATTTAGGCTGAAGAGTGCTCATCTGACACCTACACAAGTAAAAACATGAAGATTCAGCCTTTTGTTTAGTTGTGAGGATCATATGAACTTTTGATTCCCTTAAACGCATTTTGAGAGCAAGAGAAACACGTGTTCTGAACTTAATGTTTTCTTCATGGTTTTAAGTTTTATGATGAAATTGGTGTCTGTTTAGGCTGCAAAGTGCTAATCTGACACTTTTACAAGTGAAAACATGAAGACTCAGGCTTTTGTTTAGTTGTGAGGATCATATGAACTTTTTATTGCCTTAAACGCATTTTGAGAGCAAGAGAAACACGTTTTCTGAACTTAATGTTTTCTTAATGGTTTTAAGTTTTATGATGAAATTACTGTCTATATAGGCTGCAGAGTGCTCATCTGATGTGACAGGTTGTAAATTATCTTATTTCCTATTTTGTTTACATTTGCGTAGTTCTATTGGTTTACAAATGATATATATCGAAAATGTATATTTAAACATGGAACGCCTGCTTCGGTTAGTGTTTCGTGTCGGACTGATTTAGATCGTTGGACCGGAAATTGTTGTGCGCATACGTTTGCATTAGATCGGGGCATTCGAAGTAAACCACTGTTGAGTCAAGACGTATCACATTGCTTGTCTTGTGGTTTTTTTCTGGATCCCACAACACCGTATCTCCCTACTATAGTGGAGAGCGCAACATTTTGGAGGCACCGCTGGGATATTTGCGTTCGAGTGTTGTCTACTCGCCGTGGGTAGAAGCTCGCGCCGAATATCCCCAATCAACCCAGTCGGAGTGGCGTCGCCGTTTACTGGTTTGTTTCTACATGTGCTCTAGTTGCATCTCTGTGCGTACAGCCACCACTAGAGGGCACTGGAAGACTTTGAAGTGAATCCGGCCAGCTGAACTGCGTCTACCCTCTCGAAAATGGCGTTAGAGGAATTACAGTTGGACATCAAAGGCAAGTTATTTGGACTGAATTTTCAACAGTTGTCAGAGTTATGTGCTGAAATCCAAATAACTGGACTGGAAAGAGAGCAACTTACAGGAAAGACTCGAGGCCAACTAATTAATATTGTGTCAACCTACATTGAAAGAGCTGAATTAGAGCTAGAAGATGGAGGAATGTCAGATTTGCTACGTGTAAAGGACTTGATTGAAAGTATAAAAGATTTTGAACTAGGAATAGCCAAACCAAGTGAAAAAGGTCGGGATGCAGTGCGAAAGAGAAGCTTAGTGCCCCCAGACACTGCCCCCTGGCGCAAAGATTTCAAAATATCTGGACAAATAGGTGAACTCGGACAAAAAGATAAACTCACATTTCCTAATTTGGTCAGACAGATAGAAAGTGGGCTCAGTAAAGGCTACCAGGGGGATGAGATCATTGATGCAGTGGTTCGTGCCATAACACCAGGTCTGCAGTTGAGAAGCTACCTCGAAGGGAAAGAAAATCTCACCCTACCTTCTTTACGAAGGATTCTCCGATCTCACTATCAAGAGAGAGGAGCCACTGAATTGTACAAGCAGCTCTCATCGGAAGTGCAGACTAATAAAGAGTCCCCACAGAAATTTCTACTGCGTGCGATGGATCTTCGTCAAAGGATTCTTTTTGCATCTCAAGAGGCTGAATCAGGGGTGAAGTATGATCCCACGTTGGTCCAGAGTTTATTCCTGCACACAGTTCTGACGGGGTTACAGAGTGACAATGTAAAGAGTGATATGCAACCTTTCCTCCTGCTAACCACCACATCAGATGAAGTACTGTTAGAAAAATTAAACATGGCATGTGCAAATGAAAAAGAGCGACAGGAAAAAAAGAAAAATGCTGCTGCACGGGTGACAACGCTGAACACTGTCCAGTTAGATGACACACCAGTCCCGATTGGGAAGAAGACAGTCTTAAAGCAGAATACTTTTACTGTGCCGAATGAACTCCTTTCAGAGATCAAAGAGATGAGGTCAGAGATGATGCTGTTAAAAGAGCTGCGTGCAGAAGTGTCCCAGATCAAAGAGTCTATTCAGAAACCAACAGCCACTTCTCAGCCCACCAGCGGAGGACCTGAACGCCTGCCTGACCACTACCCTGAACAGGTCGCCTTCACTCCACCTTCACAATATCAGGTAGATCCGCCAGCCAGGCACTACTACACCCAGCACTCCCCATCAGCTCTTCAGCAGTACCACCCAGCACCAGGCCCCAGGCCGATGAGGGGGGCAGCACAGTTCCAGCAGCGGTTCGCCCCTCAGCAGTACTACATGCCCCGTCGCCCTCAGCCCAGGTGTTATTCTTGTATTCAGACAGGTGAAGAATATTGTCAGCACTGTTTTAAATGTGGAAGTAGTGAACATTTCAGAGCAGGCTGCAAAGCACAGAACTCAGCTAGGAACCATGCTTTAAACTAGAAAGGGTTACCCCAGTGGGACATGGTGTGACCACAGAGACAGATAGGTCCCAGTGTTACAGTGGTGCTATGAAAATGGAATGTAAGCCCCACACATGTGGCCCCATTCAGAAGAGACATAAGCAGTCATTTGTCGAGCGTACAGATAAGAAACAGTGTGGCAAATTACCTTCGGTCAGGGAGTTAGTGGGAAAGAAATGTCTTATTCGGTGCTTTTTGGGTAACAAAAGGGTTGAAGCACTCTGGGACTCGGGGTCCCAGGTGTGTGCTGTAGATGAGTTATGGAAACAAACAAACTTACCTGACGTGTCATTGAAAAATGTGAATGAGCTTATTGACCCTGATAACACTCTCAATATTGTGGCAGCTAATGGAACGGATATGCCTTATGTAGGATGGCTTGAGATATCATTTAAACTTGGTGCTAATGATCCAGGGCTACTTGTACCAGTATTAGTACTAAAAGGTGACCAGCAACAGTGTCCTATCATAGGGTTTAATGTCATTGAGCGTCTTGTGTTAGATAGCCTCTCTAATGAGTCACAAACAGGGGATACAGAAAAGCTCTTGAAATCGGTTAGACTAGCTTTTCCCCACCTTAAGCGCAATAAAGCTGCCACTTTCATAAAAGCAGTTAGTCTGGGACAAGCACATGAGTACCGTGTAAAAACAACAAATGAGAGATTCACTATAGCCAGGCATAGCTCACACCTTATTCCATGCAAAGGAAGATGTTACATTGGTTTTTGAGCCAAGTGAAAACCCACAGTGGCCAGATGGCCTCGAGCTTTGTGACTCGTTGGTCTCAGTAAAGGCAGGTTCCATCCCTAGGATAGTTGTTAGTGTCCAGAACCCTACTAATCATGATATTAGGTTTCCAGTAAAGGCTATTATTGGTACAGTGCAGTTAGTAGGGTCTGTCTACCCAGCTAACATATTTAAAAGGGACCTTCCTTCAGCGGTTGTCAATGAGGTCCATGTCCAGAATACCACCATCGCTCTCAGTGAGCAGTGGAACCCCCCAATTGACCTTTCTCATTTGGATGAAGATAAAAGAAAGACCGTTCAGCAGATGTTGAGAGAGGAATCGGCATCATTTTCAAAATCGGACGACGACATAGGGTGTGTGGAAAACCTACAAATGGACATTTTGTTGAAAGACACTGAGCCCGTTTCAAAGACATATATGTCTGTCCCAAAGCCAATGTACAGAGAGGTGAAAGACTATTTACAGGACTTGATAGCGCAGGGGTGGGTGGAAAAGTCCACTTCCTCCTACTCATCCCCTGTCGTCTGTGTCAGGAAAAAAAGATGGTACACTGCGCTTATGTATTGATTACAGAGAGCTGAACGGGAAAACACACCCTGACCGGCACCCCATCCCACGGGTACAGGACGTGGTGGATAGCCTTGGGGGTAACACCATCTTCTCGATGCTGGACCAAGGCAAAGCATACCACCAGGGGTTCATGTGCAAAGGGAGCCGACACCTGACCGCCTTCGTGACCCCTTGGGGCCTTTATGAATGGATTCGAATTCCGTTTGGACTCATGAATGCACCAGCAGCGTTCCAGCGTTGTATGGAACAATGTCTGGAGGGGTTACGGGACGAAATATGTGTCCCCTATCTTGATGACATTCTTGTTTTCAGCGGGACATTTGACAACCACGTTGAGGACGTCAGACGAGTGTTGCAACGTCTCAGGGAAAATGGAATAAAACTCAAAGCCCGAAAGTGTGACCTCTTCAAGCCGGAAGTGAGGTACCTCGGCAGGATTGTCTCTGCTGAGGGGAGCCGAATGGACCCGGCAGATACAGCAGCAGTGCGTGCAACACACGTATTGAGTGGAGTGATGAGCATCAGTCAGTGTTAGAGCAGCTAATAGACTGTTTAGTTCAACCACCAGTTTTAGGTTTTCCTGACTTCGCGCATCCTTTCATTTTGCATACAGATGCCTCTAACCGGAGTTTAGGTGCTGTGTTGTACCAAAGACAAAATGGCAAACTTCGCGTGATAGCCTATGGCTCTCGGACATTAACTGCAGCTGAGAAGAATTATAACTTACACTCGGGCAAGTTGGAATTTTTGGCGCTTAAGTGGGCGATCACAGACAAGTTTCGTGATTATTTGTACTATGCACCATTCTTCACTGTGTATAGTGACAATAATCCACTGACTTATGTACTGTCGACTGCTAAGTTAAATGCAACTGGGTGCAGGTGGGTCGCAGAACTTTCTGATTTTAATTTTACTGTTAAATATCGTCCCGGTAAGGAAAATGTTGATGCAGACAGTTTATCTAGGATGCCCCTTGATATGGTAACATATATGGAAGGATGTACAAAAGAAATGTCATATGATGCTGTGAGTGCTGCCGTACAAGCGGTTGACCAACAGAACGAGTCTAGTGCAGCTTGGTCTATGGGAATCTCAGCTACGTGTGCAGAGGTGTCACTAAACACACCGATAGCCCCATTGACTGTTGGACAGATCAAGCTAGATCAAGAGACTGACCCCATTATAGGACATATTATCATATTATTAGATACAAACTGGCGGAGACGAAACCGCTAGGTACTGAACTGAGAAAGCATTGTCCTCAAGTTGTTTGTCTTGTGAGGGAATGGGACAAGCTACACTTTAATGACAGAGGTGTTTTGTACAGAAAAACGTCAAACAGAACCCAACTACTGCTCCTGAAATACACAAGGTGACAGTGTTAAAAGAGCTGCATGATGAAATGGGCCACCATGGTGTGGAAAGGACTCTTTCCCTTGTAAGGGATCGTTTTTACTGGCCCTTTATGCAAAAATAAATAGAGGACTATGTACTGAGAGAGTGTGTGTGCCTAAAACACAAAAAGCCCAACCGTGAGACCAGAGCCCCTCTCACTAATATTGTGACTACTCAGCCTTTTGAACTTGTCTCCGTTGACTTTTTGCATCTTGACAAATGTAAGGGTGGTTATGAATACGTGCTTGTGCTAGTAGACCATTTTACACGTTTCTCTCAAATTTATGCTACAACGTCCAAATCTGGCAAAACAGCGGCAAACAAAATCTTTAATGACTATGCTTTAAAGTTTGGGTTCCCCCTTCGAATTCACCATGATCAGGGTGGTGAATTTGAAAATCAACTTTTTGCTCAACTGAAGGAATATTGTGGGGTTGCGGGTTCAAGGACAACCGCCTACCATCCACAGGGAAATGGACAGGTTGAACAATTTAATCGAACACTGATCCAGATGTTAAAGACACTGACAGAGAAACAAAAGAGTAACTGGAAAGACTCACTAAACAAACTCGTTTATGCTTACAACTGTACCAAAAGTGAGGTGACAGGGTTTTCACCTTTTTACTTACTTTATGGACATTCACCACGTTTGCCAGTTGATATGTTGTTTAGTTTGAATCCAGACTCTAACCAGGGTGACACCAACCAGAAGGACTATGTGAAGAAGTGGAAACAGGGCATGGAGGAAGCGTATGCGATCACGCAAGAAAATAACAACAAAGCTGCTGCCAGGAGTAAGAGACTATATGACAGTAAACTAAAGTATTCTACCCTGTTGCCCGGTGATCGTGTTCTGGTTCGAAACGTAACCCCACGCGGAGGTTCAGGCAAACTGAGAAACCACTGGGAGGATGTTGTTCATACAGTGGTTCGTCAAGTCAGCCAAGACATTCCAGTTTATGAGCTGAAACCTGAGAGGGGGAAGGGCAGATCTAGGATACTCCACCGCAATCTCTTGCTGCCATGTGATCATTTGCCATTAGAGACTTCACTACAGTCCCAGTCCAAGGAAAAGTCCACTCGGCAACGACCGAATAAGATGCCGGAAATGGATCCGGAAGAGGATGATGAGGAGGATGAGTATTATCCAGTGTTGCATCGCCAGAGCACCCGACCAGACTCACCAGAACCGCGGGACGTGAGCTTCGTGGAGACAACCCACCATGATGACAATCAACTGGGGAATGAACTGCCGGGGACAGAGCCGGGAGCTGCGGAAGTTGACCAACCTCAGGAGGGCAACATTGGTCCGGAAAATGATTCACCTGTGACGGTGTGTCCCCCTTTTCCCCAGCCAACCCCCAGTAATCCTGATATTGGGGGAAATCAACGGCCACGACGAGAACACAGGAGACCCAAGGTATTCACGTATGATAGCCTTGGTACGCCATCTTGTTACAATGTAGGGACAGTACCATGTTATGGTGAACAGACAATGCCTTGGATGTATGGCGCACACCCCTATTATGCCACGAAATACTACAGAAATGGTTAATCGACACTTCTGTTTAATAGAACAGTGAGATGGAAACAAGAAGACCCCGATGAGCCCTGTATAAGTAAAACGGAATGTATGAAAAGAGTTCCAGTCTGTAAACTGTTCATTATTATAGTTCATATTTGGATGCAGTTCATAATACCGTGTGTCATTGTTTTGGGCACGTCGTCCAGCGCATTTATGTATTTACTAGTACATATGTTGGGGACAACATCTATTTTGAGGGGGAGTATGTGACAGGTTGTAAATTATCTTATTTCCTATTTTGGTTACATTCGCGTAGTTCTATTGGTTTACAAATGAT
This sequence comes from Hippocampus bargibanti, assembly GCF_051943395.1. NCBI lineage: Eukaryota > Metazoa > Chordata > Actinopteri > Syngnathiformes > Syngnathidae > Hippocampus > Hippocampus bargibanti. Next base: position 3,024,461 of record NC_142749.1, on the reverse strand, counting down.
ATATATCGAAAATGTATATTTAAACATGGAACGCCTGCTTCGGTTAGTGTCTCGTGTCGGACCGATTTAGATCGTTGGACCGGAAATTGTTGTGCGCATACGTTTGCATTAGATCGGGGCATTCGAAGTAAACCACTGTTGAGTCAAGACGTATCACATTGCTTGTCTTGTGGTTTTTTTCTGGATCCCACAACACCGTATCTCCCTTATAGTGGAGAGCGCAACACTGACACTTATACATTTGAAACCATGAAGATTCAGCCTTTTGTTTAGCTGTGATGATCATATGAACTTTTTATTGCCTTAAACGCATTTTCAGAGGAAGAGAAACACGTTTTATGAACTTAATGTTTTATTCATTGTTTTAACTTTTTTTGATAAAATTAGTGTCTATATAGGCTGCAGACTGCTGATCTGAAACCTATACAAGTGAAAACATGAAGATTCAGCCTTTTGTTTAGCTGTGAGGATCATATGAACTTTTTATTGCCTTAAACGCATTTTTAGAGCAAGAGAAAGACGTTTTCTGAACTTAATGTTTTCTTCATGGTTTTAAATTTTATGATGAAATTAGTCTCTATTTTGGCTGAAGGCTGCTCATCTGACACTTATACAAATAAAAACATGAAGATTCAGCCTTTTGTTTAGCTGTGACGATCATATGAACTTTTTATTGCCTTAAAACGCATTTTCAGAGCAAAAGAAACGCGTTTTCTGAACGTAATGTTTTCTTCATGGTTTTAAATTTTATGATGAAATTAGTCTCTATTTTGGCTGCAGGGTGCTAATCTGACACTGATACAAGTGAAATGATGAAGATTCAGCCTTTTGTTTAGCTGTGAGGATCATATGAACTTTTTATTGCCTTAAACACATTTTCAGAGCAAGAGAAACACATTTTCAGAACTTAATGTTTTCTTCATGGTTTTAAGTTTAATTATGAAATTGGTGTCGGTTTAGGCTGTAAAGGACTAATCTGACACTTATACAAGTGAAAACATGAAGATTCCGCCTTTTGTTTAGCTGTGAGGATCATATAAACTTTTTATTGCCTTAAACGCATTTTCAGAGCAAGAGAAACACATTTTCTGAACTGAATGTTTTCTTCATGGTTTTAAATTTTATGATGAAATTAGTCTCTATTTTGGGTGAAGGGTGCTAATCTGACAATTATACAAGTGAAAACATGAATATTCAGCCTTTTGTTTAGTGTGAGGATCATATGAACTTTTTATTGCCTTAAACGCATTTTCAGAGCAAGAGAAACACGTTTTCTGAACTTAATGTTTTATTCATTGTTTTAACCTTTTTTTGGATGAAATTAGTGTCTTTTAGGCTGCAGAGTGGTCATCTGACACTTATACAAGTGAAAACATGAAGATTCAGCTTTTGTTTAGCTGTGAGGATTATATGAACTTTTTATTGCCTTAAACGCATTTTGAGAGCAAGAGAAACACGTTTTCTGAACTTAATGTTATCTTAATGTTTTAAGTTTTGTGATGAAATTAGTGTCTATATAGGCTGCAGAGTGCTCATCTGACACTTATACAAGTGAAAACATGAAGATTCAGCCTTCTGTTTAGCTGTGACGATCATATGAACTTTTTATTGCCTGAAACGCATTTTCAGAGCAAGAGAAACACGTTTTCTGACATTAATGTTTTATTCATTGTTTTAACTTTTTTTGATGAAATTAGTGTCTATATAGGCCGCAGAGTGCTCATCTGACACTTATACAAGTGAAAACATGAAGATTCAGCCTTTTGTTTAACTGATAATGTTTAGCACTAGATAATGATCATATGAACTTTTTATTGCCTTAAACGCATTTTCAGAGCAAGAGAAACGCCACGTTTTATGAACTTAATGTTTTCTTAATGGGTTTATTTTTTATGATTTAATTAGTGTCTATTTAAGCTGCAGAGCGCTAATCTGACACATATATGTAACCGGCCTCAGGCCTTGGGGATACCTGGGTCGGTCCAAAGGCATCACAGGTAGGTAGCACTGTGAACGACGAGGAAAAGACGACACGAGACAACCGTGTTAATCAGCTTTACACAGCGGCATTTATGACTAACTCATTTACTCATTAAAACATCAATTCAGCAATTTCAATATCAGAATACATTCAGTGTTGATCTATACATTCAACATCTATACATTGTATATATCCTCCACATTCGTACATGTGTGAGCTGAGCCTACATCGTCTTCCTCTGTTCCATTCCTCTCCTGACTAATCGAAAAACATACAGTAACGGAGGTTGTTTCTAACCCCCTACACTCTCCCTTGCTTGAAAAGATGTCCCCCGACATCTTGACTATACCAACAACAAGTAGTCAACTACCAGTAGAAGCACAGTCATCTGTCTGGTCGCCCTAGGGTGGTGTCAGTCACATTCAAATGCAAGTCTGCTGTCGAATATGTCTATACAGTCGGGGTCGGGTAGTAATAGGGTTCAGGTCGCACTAGATAATGAGTAAGGCATGCAAGTATACAAGACATTTGCCCCAGGTGTCCTTGGCTGGTATGATGGATGACCCAAGTTTTCATATGTGAATATCTCTCTGGGTCTTAGAGTATGAGCAGACTTTCTTGCCAGCGATTCGATTCCACTTTGTGACTCGGTGTCCGATTCCACCAACTCCGCCGGCGCTCCTGGATCACCCTCATTATCATCCATTACAGTTTGTTCCGGGCTTCCCTCAAAAGGCAGGCTGTCAGCTGGTGTTGGTTTTGGTAATGATGCTGGTACGATCAATGGAAAAGCTTCCTCTAGCTGCTGCCCATCCTCTGGTTCCGTAGTTTGTTGCTGGGGGTGGAATTCTGATGCCACAGTTCTGAAATTGTGCGGTCCAGGTCGAGACGCCTGATGACTGACTGTCTTCCTTGTATACACAGGTAACCGTCGGAGATTGTATGAGCATCCCTCCTCTTCATCTGAATATTCAGACTGCTGCCCAACTGCTTCCCTGTTATAAGCAGTGTAGCTGTTTTTTCCTGTTTATTTTTCACCCTACGGGGCTGTTCAGGTGGCAAATCATTGACAGACAGTCGGAGATTATGGTGCAACACACGCATAGTTTTGTCTCCGTTTTCTGCCCGAACCTTGTACACTGGTCCATCTCCCACTCTTTCAGTGACCCTGTGGACTTTTTCCTCCCAGTAAGCCCGGAGCTTGCCAAGTCCACCTCTCTCAGATAGGTTCCTGACAAGTACACGATCCCCTGGCTGGAGTACAATGCCTTTAACACCACAGTCATAGTATTTCTTCCTTTTTTCAAGGCTCTTTTGACTGTTCTCGGAGGCATTCTGTAAGGATCTTGCATTCGACAGGCCCACTTACGTGCATATTCCTGTCGGCTTTTTACTTTTTCGTCAGCTGTCCGACCAAAAACTAAGTCGATGGGCAACCGGGGAGACCTTCCATAGAGGAGGAAGAACGGTGAATAGCCAGTGTCTTGTCTTGTCATGTCTTGTACAGTTGTACGCATGAACCAGATGAGGCAAATAGTCTTTCCACTCAGCTTTCCTTTCTTCGTTCCACAGTGTTGCTCTGCGGATGGTATGGGGTGGTTCGGGAATGCGCAATGCCAGACAACTGTTGAAGCCGCTGGAATAGACTGTTTTCAAACTCCCGACCTTGATCATGATGTAGTCTCTCTGGATAAGAGAACCGTGGAATAAAATCACTAAAGATTTTCTCAGCAGCAACCTTGCCTGACTTATTCTTAGTCGGGTAGGCTTGTGGGAAACGAGTAAAGTGGTCTACCAGGACTAGAATATACTCATAGCCTCCTTTACTTGGCTCAAGATGGAGATAATCAATAGAAATTAGCTCAAATGGGTCACTAGTAGTGATGTTGCCCATGGGTGCTTTTTCTGGAAAGGGTGGGTCGTTTCTGTTTAATGCAAGAACACTGGCGAATTACGTAGTTTTCTTTTTCCTGCTGCATGAATGGCCAATAGAACCTCTTTCTTGCAAGGTTTATCACCTTGTCAGCTCCAACATGACCCATGTCATCATGCAGGTGTTTGAGCACAGTCAACTTCAGCTTACTAGGGAGAACGAGCTGTTTCCATTTCCCGGCCTGTCTGTATAAAATTCCCGTGTCCAGTTTCAGTCTATTCCATTCGTGTACTCGTCTCCTTGCCTCTGGTCCCATTTGTCTTTTATCTTTGTCATTGGGGTTCCATCCCCGCCTCTTCAGTGTCATTACCTCAGAGATTGATGCATCCTCTTCCTAAGTTGCTCTGCTCTCATCTGGAGTGATACGTGGACTGTCACCGGAAGAAAATCCGCACCATCAGAGGTGAGTTGCAACACAGCCATCCATGGCACATCCTCCTCAGCCACAGCCTTGTCCCCCTTGCCAATATGGTGGAAACCCCGTCTGGGGGCAAAGTTTCAGTGAACTCCTCTGTGTGTCCCTCCAGTTTAACTGGATAACGCGACAGTGTGTCGGCATCAGCATTCGCCTTGCCTGGCCTGTACTTTATTGTGAAGTGGAAATCCGCCAATTCACCCACCCGGCGATGTCCGGCAGTGTTGAGTTTGGTCGTGCTTAAGACGTACGCGAGGGGGTTATTGTCCGTGTACACAGTGAATGTGGGTGCATAGTAGAGATAATCTCGAAATTTGTCGCAGATTGCCCACTACAACGCCAGAAACTCAAGCTTTCCAGAATGAAGATGATAATTTTTCTCTGAAGGTGAGAGTGTTCTGGATCCATAAGCCACAACGTGAAGTTTATCTCCCTGCTGCTGATAATGCTCAGCCCCCAGACCTTCATTGGATGCGTCCGGATTTACACAAAGGGCAGATTAAAGTCTGGGTAGGCTAAAATCGGTGGACCGGTCAATATATCTACCAGGCGGGAGACCACAGCACTGTGTTCGGAGCCCCACTGGACAGGGTTACCAGAGGGAAGCTGACCTAACTTGGTGACTTTCCTTTGGCATGCAGCGGTGTTGTGAACTGGCCTCTGGTCAGGCTGAGTGGCCCCCTATACCAGTTTAAACAGCGGCCGTGCAATCCTGTCAAAGTCCAGTACGAAGGATCTATAGTAGCCCAAGAACCCCAATAGAGCTCTGACTTCCCCCACATTGCGTGGTTCTCTCTCTTTTAACTGCAAAACGGCTTCCAGATCTTTAGGGTCTATGCGGACACCATCACTTGACACGAGACGACCCAAGTACCTAATTTGTCGTTTGAACAGTTCACATTTATTCAGACGTAGCTTTATGCCATGCTCCCGCAGGCGGTGAAGCACTTTCCTCAGGCTCCTCCACGTGTTCATGAAATGATTTGGAAAAGCAGAGCACGTCATCCAGATAAGAAGAGCCGCATTCGTCCCTCAGGCCATCAAGAACGTCCTCCATACATCTTTGAAAGGCAACTGGCGCATTAGTTAGTCCCATTTATGTCCACCTGTGGCTATCAGCCGTCCTTGTTCCCCACACAGGAGGGCCAGGTGGAGGTCCCGTCTATTGAACATCACCTCAGACGGGCCCACCGAGTCTGGAAGGAGACCAGGGACGCCCTGACACGCATCGCATCCCGGAACCAGCGGTTGGCGGACCGTCATCGGAGACAGGCACCCAACTACCAGGAGGTGTGGCTGTCCACGAGGGACCTTCGGCTGGCAGGGTCTTCAGCCAAGCTGGGCCCACGCTTTACGGGTCCCTTCCCCATCGAGGCCATCCTCAGCCCGGTCTCGGTGAGGCTCCGGCTGCCACCCACCATGAGGATCCACCCCGTCTTTCACGTTTCCCTCCTCAAGCCAGTGGAAACCAGCTCCTTAGCCCCCATGCCCCATGCCCCCCCCACCCCCACCCCCGGATGTTGGCCGACGGACCGGTCTACACCGTGCGGGAGATACTGGACTCCAGGCTCATGGGCAGAGGAGTGCAGTACCTGGTCGACTGGGAGGGCTATGGACCGGAGGAACGACAGTGGATCCCACGTGCCTGGATCCTCGACCCATCTCTCATCCGGGCGTTCCATGCTGCTCACCCTTCCAAACCTGGTGGGCCGCCAAGAGGCGTCCGTTGAGGGGGGGGACTGTCACATCTCGTCGCCGTCCTGGGCGTGCCCCGCCCCTCCTGTCATCTCCTCCGCTGCTTCCTGGAGACGACCCCTCCCATCATAACGCACCTGGGTTCCCACAGCTGTTTGTCATTCCCGTGATTGTGCCTTCTGACTATATCTACCGATCGCGCTATTCAGTCTCCGTCGGAGTATTCAGAAAATTTACCTCGCGACCTCCCTTCCGTCAGGTCTGCCATCTTTTTCCCCCACTTATTGCCACTTGTTTTGTTTGTGCACATGCTCCCAGTAAAGACTTTTCTTGATTACAAGTATCTGTCTCGCCGTGTACTTTGGATTCGAACCCCCGCTTTCCCTCGTCTCTTGAGTCCTGCCTCCTAGCCTCAAGAGACGCAACAGTCAGTGCTCGGTCGCCGTACCCGCTGCCAACGGCCTGGATCCGGAAGGCGATGGAGTACTCATCTGCGGAGCGGGATCCCTGGACACAGTCGTGTAGCCGCCCCTCGGCTTTGACCTCCGTCACCGGATGATGGAAGACCAGGCGAAGCTTTCCCACGAAGTCCGGGTACAACGCACGCAGCTCTGGTCGGGACTTCCGGACGGCCAGCACCCAGGTCTCAGCGATCCCCATGAGTAGGCTGGTGATGACGCTACCTTGACCTCATCACTATCGTTGGTGTGGGGTTGTTGTTCGAAGACGAGCGCGCATTGCATAAGAAATTGCGTGCATCGCTCGGTTTCGCCTGCGTAGCGGGAGGGGTGAGGTAGCTGAATCTAGCGCCTGCCCACGGGGGCGGGGGGGGGGGTGTCGTGTGAGAGGCAATGCGTGTCTCGATTTACTCCAGCGTGGTGGTAATTTGGCGGCCTTCCGCGATGGCTTGTGCCAGCTGGCTCGAACGCTCTGCCTGCATGGTAAGGGCGGCGATGAATCTGTCTTCGCCGGCGGGATCCATCGGAGAATTATGTCAGGGCACTCGAGGCTAGAAGGCAGGACTCGAGTGACGAAGGAAGGTGGGAAGGTTTGGATCCAAAATACACGGTGAGACAGATATCCAGGAAAAAAAGTCTATACTGAGACACGCATGCAAAATAATAAACAGGGGCAGGTAAGTGACGGAACAATGACAGACCTGACGGCAAGGTAGTCGCGAGGGTAGCTTACGGAATTCTCCGACGGAGACGGTAATGTGCCATCGGCATATATAGTCAGAAGGCACAATAAGTAAATGACAAACAGCTGTGGGAGCCCAGGTGAGTGATGATGGGAGGGGCCGTCTCCAGGGAGCAGCGGAGGGGGTGACGGGAGGGACGGGGCACGCCCAGGACGGTCACAGGACAAACTCTGATCTGCATGCACCACTATCACCACTGTCACAAAATATTGTACATCCTTTTTTTCCCAATTTTTAGCCAATAATAAGGTTTTTCGTTTTCTGGCAAAGTCAAGGCAAATACGTTTGTCAAATCCAAGATTTCAACTGGTTTCATTTGAACCCCCTTCCCCACTGTCGTGACTGTTGTCATCAGTGTAGAAACGGGCTTCCTCATGTCAATCTAAATGTTTCGTGCTTTGTCGTTCACCATGTCGTGTGTTGTATGGGGGAGGTCTAAGATTTCCCACGTTTCTTTTGCGGTGTATTTTTTCTTTTTCAGTGTCAAGCAATATGTCCTGCACCACCACAATAATAGCATCGATCGTCGGAAGGCAAACGTCTCTTTAACTGATATTGGTACAACACATCCTCCATTATGTCACCCATGGCACAGGCCATCACTTGTTTCATCGGCGATCCTACACCATTTCCCCACTTTTTTCTCACCAATTCTTGGGCATGTATAGCCCACTCCATGAGATCAACCAACCTTCCAAATCGGTGTTGGACATAGTGTTTGCGAAATAAATCCCCAATTTCCGGCGTCAAATTCTGGAGAAATGTTTGCTTAAATTGGTTAACGTATACGGAGTCCTCATCAGCAGATTCAGGAATACAGCTGTGGCTTCTGAAAACATTTGCAAGGCGTCCCCTGAAGGTGTTTATACCCTCCCCTATTGCTGTATACATTGCTCGATCCTGCCAAAGTTTGATGATTTTTCCACAATTTTCTGATGTTGTCACACACTGATCTGCGATGGGATGTCACCTCCTCATAAGTCATGTTCTGACCTGTCGAATGTTTCCCAGTATAACATCCCCTCACCTTCACTCGATTATGTCACGGTTTGCAAGGCGGTGATGGCGGGTGTGGATCCCAAAAAGCAGGCAGGAGGGAGCAGGAGGTTGTTTGACAAATTGTATTAACATAAAGGGCAGCAGGAACAAAATGTAAAACATCAAAATCATCTGAACAGAAAAAAATACAAAGTGTCAAAAGAAAACCAAGTGTAAAAGCATGCAATTGCAGACAAAGCATGCAACAAACAATGACCCGACACCGGATAGTCGTGCCGGGAGTCCTTTTAAGTGTCACTGATTAAAACGACCAACACCTGCGAGGCTGCAGGCAGGGCTGACGTCGCTACCCGTTGGTCGCCAATCCGAACGTGGCAGTCCGCCACTAATTGGGACGACCAGCACCTGTTCAGGTGCAGGCGGGGCCAACAGCGCCACCTGTTGGTCGCCAACCAGATCATGACAGATTCCAATGATGCCCCAGACATCTCCTGAGAACCTTCAGTGTCTCTTGCCCATTCAGCTGATAAGAAGCACACAATTCCTCAAAACTCTCAGTCCAGCTTTCCGCATTCGCAACAAAACCACCTCATCATTTGCACGCTTCAGCCACGTCACTGTCACACCATTTTCTATACATAAAAATAGTTCTGTCGTCAGAGGCCGGAGAATTCCGGTTAGCAACTTGAACAAGAGGAAAAACTTCACAATCGCTCCCATCATTCACCTTAAAAGTATGCAATTGTTCAAGTGGATACAATTGTTCAGAATGACTTGTTTTGCTTCTGGTACGTGTGCTAACACCATCACTACCACAAACAAATTGATCTGCAAAGTCAGGTTGCAATGACTGTATCCCCCCAGAGGGGGTCATGAGCGCTTCATGTTGCTGGTCTGCACAAGTCTCAATTGGGGTCACCACCGGGGGGCTACTCGCTCTCCCGGGGTAACACAGTTGGCCTCCCTCCCCTTCAAAGCAGCGAAGGGGGTGGTGGGGGAGGTGGGAGGCTGAGACCTCCGCTCTCCCCAGGCCCCGCTCCCTCCAGAGCAGAAAAGGAGGGGGGCTGAGCTTCCCGCTCTCCAGGGCAGCACACAGCTCCTCCCCCAGGCCTCCCATGGGTGCTCTCTTTAGCCTGAAACAATGCGGCTTTTCTGCCGCTATGAGGTCTGTTCTCTGACGGCGACAAGCAACCGTCTCATCGTCAGAGCTCATTTTTGAAGACATTACAGCAACCATAGCTCTCTCCTCTTTTTTTGCCCGTTTCACTTCAATCTCATTTTCTCTAATTCGCGCCTGTTCCGTAGAGGTCTGCCAACCGCAGATGTGTCATGGAGCTTCAAACGAAACAAAATATATTTCAATGGCTGAACTTGCAAAGCACCATAAAACTCGCCACGCCGCATCTATCTATCACAATAAACATCACATCCCGGAAACCTCTTCGCCATGAATCAGTATCCCGGTGGATTGGGGTTTTCTTAGAAAAGATTTCAGAATCAGAATCAGAATCAGAATACCTTTATTCGTCCCGCAATGGGGAAATTTGCAGTCCACAGCAGCAATTGAAGAGGGATGGGGTTGGGGTGGGAGTGAAAGGATAGAAAACAAGATATTCTAAGCATAACAAAATAAAAATGTCAACTGTATACTGTGCAAATGTAGATGTGCAAAAACCGTTCTATAAACAAGACTGTACATAGTGCAGAATCAAGAGATGCATTTAGATATATTGCAACAACCCATATTTACAAGTGTCCAGTTTTTTTTTTTTTTTTTCACATGTGATCATTGGGAATTGTGAAGCCTGACAGCAGTCGGTAGGAACGAGCGGCGGTACCTCTCCTTCTTGCAGCGCGGGTGTAATAGTCTCTGGCTAAAGGAGCTACCCAGAGCTGTCAGGATGGGCAGGAGGGGGTGGGAGGGGCTGTCCGTCATAGCTTTTAGTTTAGCTAGCGTCCGTCTGTTGCCCACCTCCTCTAGAGAGTCCAGCGAGCAGCCCACGACAGAACTGGCCCGCTTGACAAAGCGCTCCAGTCTTTTTCTGTCCCGGGTGGTGATGCTGCCTGACCAGCAGACAATGCCATAGTGGATGGCTGATGCCACCACAGAGTCATAGAAAGTCTTTAGGAGTGACCCCTGAACTCCAAAAGACCTCAGTTTCCTGAGGAGGAAGAGGCGACTCTGTCCCTTTTTGATTAGGGCATCAGTGTTTGTTGTCCAGTCCAGTTTATTGTTGAGAGTAACACCCAGGTACTTGTAGGAGGTCACCCTCTCAATGTCCGAACCCTGGATGTTCAATGGTGCAGGTGACGATTGTTTCCTGCAGAAATCCACCACCAGCTCCTTGGTTTTGCCAGTGTTGATCTGGAGGTGATTCTGCTGGCACCAGTCCACAAAGTCCTTTGTCAGTCCCCTGTACTCCCTATCGTCTCCCTCTGTAATGAGGCCGACAATAGCTGAGTCGTCAGAGAACTTCTGAAGGTGGCAGGTTGGGGTGTTGTAGTTGAAGTCCGAGGTGTAGAGGGTGAAGAGGAATGGAGCCAGGACTGTTCCCTGCGGCGCTCCGGTGCTGCAGAGAAGCCTGTCCGACTCACAGTTCTTTACCCTCACGTACTGTGGCCTGTTTGTGAGGTAGTCTGTAATCCAGGATGTGAGGTGATGGTCGACTCCGGCATGCTGCAGCTTGTCCCCCAGTAGACTGGGCTGGATGGTGTTGAAGGCACTGGAGAAATCGAAGAATGTGATCCTCACCGTGCTCCCAGCATTCTCCAGGTGCAGCAACGCCGTATGGAGGAGGTAGATGATGGCATCCTCCACACCGATGCTGGGCTGGTAGGCAAACTGCAGCGGGTCCAGCGATGAGCTTGCCAGCGGTCGCAGGTGGGCGAGGACGAGTCTCTCCAGCGTCTTCATCAGGTGAGACGTCAGCGCCACCGGTCTGTAGCTGTTGAGCTCTTTGGGGTTGGCAATCTTGGGCACTGGGACCAGGCATGACGTTTTCCACAGCTGTGGAACTCTGCCCAGCTTCAGGCTCAGGTTGAACAAGTGCTGGACAATGTCACACAGCTGGTCGGAGCAGGTCTTGAGGAGTCGGGAACTGATGTCATCCGGACCTGCTGCCTTCCTCACCTTCATCCTCCTCAGTTGGTTCCTCACCTGCGCAGTTGTGACAGACAGGCAGGAACCAGGAGGCAGAGTGGCGGCTGAGGGTGTGACAACGGTTGGGAGGGCAGATGTTGGTTGTGGAAAGCTGGTCGTGAGAGGGGGCAGGGAGGGTAAGGCCACAGTGAGAGTTGGTGCAGGTGCAGCTACAGGTGAAGTTGACGGTGGGCCGGGGGCGGCTGGCGTCTTGTCAAACCGATTGAAAAAGCGGTTGAGTTCATCTGCCCAGTCCTTGTCTTTTTCGTTCAATGTCACTGGGTTTTTGTGGCCTGAGATGTTTTTCAGGCCCTTCCAGACACCAGCGACATTGCTGGCTTGCAGCTGCTCCTCCATTTTCATCCTGTAGGCCTTCTTCCCCTCTCTGATCTTCCTCCTCAGTTGGATCTGCACGGCCTTCAGTTCCTCTCTGTTGCCCGACACAAAAGCCCTTTTCTTCTCCTTCAGGAGGACTTTTATGTCGGGATTAATCCATGGTTTGTTGTTGGCAAAACACCGCACAGTCCTGGTGGGTACGGTGTTTTGTTCACAAAAGTTAATGTAGTCTGTGATGGTGTTGGTGAGTGAGTCAATGTCTTCCCCATGAATCTCAGTAAAGAGCTCCCACCTGGTTGAATCAAAACAGTCCCACAGAGCTTCTTCAGCTTCTGTGGACCATCTTTTGATCGTGCGGGTCACAGCTGGTTGCCTCTGGACAAGGGGTTTGTACACAGGCTGGAGATAAACCATATTGTGGTCTGCTCTTCCGAGAGGGGGGAGGGGGGAGGGTTTGTATGCATCCTTGGCGTTTGAATAAAATAGGTCCAATATGTTATTGTCTCTGGTGGCACAAGTTACATACTGTGTGAATGTTGGGAGGGAGAATTTCAGGGAAACGTGATTGAAGTCCCCTGAGATGATAAACAAGGCGTTGGGGGACTGGGTTTGCAGCTTGTTTACAACAGATATGAGGGCATCGGAGGCAGCGCCGCCATTTGCCGTAGGGGGAATGTACGTCGTCACGGCTATGGCGTGTGAGAATTCACAAGCAGCTTAAATGGCGCCACACCCGACCCCCCGTTTGTTCAAGAACTTTCTGTCACACAAAGAAACTTCTCCAGCTCACAACCCAGCAAAAATCTGCCAAAATTAATGCATTAATACCACGGAAAATCCACGATCAATTGCAGCTGCAATTAAACAAAAAATACATAATCGTCCGAATCAGATCAATAAATTAATCTTTCATCAACCCTCGCACCATGAATAAATTCCAGGAGTTCACCCCTCGTGAAGAATCTTTTCCGGGAAGATTCCGGTCTTATGGTCCATTAGCCGGCGTGCGGCAACAAACTCAGTGACCCGAAACGGCGTCAACTAGTCACGCGCGAAAACTCCACGCATAGGCTAGAATTAGGATGGTCTGCCTTGACCATATCAAAATTCGAATTACAAGTCTGAGAGACGCAGATTAGTCGTGAATAGAATTACTTTTGGCCGAAAGAATTCCAAATTACATTCAGTCAAAATAGCTGCATGCTGGCGTCACCCACCTGCAAAACTCCCCGAACTCGTCCGTGCAGTCAGGACATGAGGAAGGAGAAATGCCCACCACTCCAAAGGAATCATTTGTCTCTCGTGGTCAGTCACATGCAGGCACCCCCCACTCGCTCTGGTCCTGAGACTTTGGCACGAGTTTCTGGCACCAATTTATCTGGAGGGCTACGGAGTGGGGGCTGTGTCTGTCTTTTGTTTTTCCTGAGCCCAAAGGCTCGCGCGCGTGTGTATGAGTGTGTGTTGTGTGTGTGTGTGTGTGTGTGTGTGTGTGTGTGTGTGTGTGTGTGTGTGTCGTGCCTCGACTGGGATCACCACCTTATCGTGGTGAGGCACTTTGCGCGTCTCCATGACCCCGAGAGCTATGTCGGCTGGAGTCTTGTACTCCTGGCAGGGTCACCCAAGCCGAACAGGTCGGAGGGTAGAGGCCAGACAAAGAGTGATCCCAAATCCGCACCCGGGGGTGCGGATTTGGGATCGGCCAAAAGTAATTCTATTCACGACAACTGATCGGACCACCGGCAGCCCCTTGCAACCGCACTCACCTGAAGGTTGTCTCGAGTCTTCACTCTTGCCACTGGAATACAGTGGGTGCGGCCAAGTATGTGGGGGAAGGAATTGCGCGCCCCGCCCCTCACACTAAATCCACTAGTAGCGCAGGTTTCAGCTTCCACCATATAAGTCCACTGGCGATAGAATAAAGTGACGGGGGCAGGTCATGGATGTGACTGGAAGCTTCTCGCTTGATTCCTACACAGGGGCGGTACAGGACTGATGGTCGTTGCGAAGATGGGATGGATCAACATTATCCTTCGGCAGCATCCTGTGCGTCTGAGCAGCCCTATTCAGGGTCCGCACTGCTCACCCCTTATAGGGGAAGGGTCTAGAAAAGGTGACCTAAACATTGCTTGTTCCACCACACCTGGGTGGCCCACCGCAGCCACCAAGGCATCCCCCCTCTGCGGTCGAAAACGAAATATAATCAAACCCATGACTATGAACCTGGCTTCCTGGAATGTTCGCACCCTCCTCGATGCTCGAGACGGGATGGAGAGACCTCGAAGATGAACTGCCCTCGTCGCACATGAGCTGAGGAGGTACAACATCGATATTGGCGCACTCAGTGAGACTCGGTTCTCAGGCGAGGATTCACTCACAGAAGTTGGTGAAGGTTACACCTTCTTCTGGAAGGGTCTCCCAGAGAATGAGCGAAGACTCCATGGAGTTGGCTTTGCTGTGAAAAGCAGCTTACTCAGTAACATCCCTGAGTCCCCCCAAGGCATCAGTGAACGGCTTATGACCTGGCGTATTCCCCTGGTAAAAGCTCGCTTCGCAACTTTAATCAGCGCCTATGCTCCCACCTTGGATGATGACGATAACACCAAAGATGCCTTCTACGAGTCCCTGGATGCTACCATATCCAAAATCCCTGCCTCTGATAAACTTGTTCTGATGGGTGACTTCAATGCCCGAGTAGGTACTGATGCCAGGCTCTGGAAACAAGTAATCAGAAGGCACGGGACGGGGAAAATAAACTGCAATGGCCTCCGACTCCTCACTCTGTGCTCTGAGCATCAGTTGATTGTAACTAACACCATCTTTCAGCTTAAAAAGAAATACATCACATCATGGATGCACCCCAGGTCGAAACATTGGCACTTACTGGACTACATCATCACAAGACAACGAGACCAAAATGATGTCTGCATCACGCGGGCCATGCGTGGGGCTGAATGCTGGACTGATCATCGACTGATCAAGTCCAGGCTCAAGCTGAGAATTCGACCTCCTCATAAGAAACAGCAACCCCAAAGGCGTCTTAACACCAGGGCCCTGGAGTCCCCAGAATGTGCAGCCAGCTACCGCCACAAGCTGGCAGAGGGACTTGCCAGCCTGGACAACGACACCAGTAACGGTGACCTTGATGTTGAAAGCAGGTGGAAAAAATTGAGGACAACAATTCATCAAGCTGCCTCTGAGACCATCGGCTTCACTCAGAAACGTCATCAAGACTGGTTCGATAACAGCTCAGCTGCCATTCAGGAGCTTCTGGAAGCCAAGCGCAAAGCCCATACCACACTTCTCTCCAACCCTCATTCTCCACTTCTCCTCTCTCACTACAAGGCCATCCGTGGTGAAACACAGAAACAACTGAGGATGATGGAGAACAAGTGGTGGCTCAGCAAGGCCCAAGAAATCCAGAGGCATGCAGACAACAACAACACACACGCCTTCTATGATGCTGTAAAATCCCTGCACGGCCCACGAAGACAACACATTGTCCCAGTTAAATCTGCAAGGACAAGGACAAACAGCTAATACTTGAGCGCTGGGCAGAGCACTTTGACTCCCTGCTCAACCAAGTAAACCCTTCAGACACATCTGTCCTTGACTCCCTCCCAGAGCTTCCATCAGTTCCCTCCCTTGATGAACCTCCTCAGTTCACAGAGGTCCTCTCTGCAATCCGGAGTCTTAAAAACAACAAAAGCCCTGGCCCTGATGGACTTCCAGCTGAGGTCTTCAAGAGTGGTGGTTACCTCCTGACACGGAAGCTTTACCACCTCATCTGCAACATCTGGCAAAACGGGACACTTCCTCAGGAATGGAAAGACAGCAACATTGTCACCATTTACAAAAGGAAGGGGGACAAGTCAGTCTGCGGCAACAGCTGTGGCATCTCCCTACTTTCTGTTGCTGGCAAGATTCTTGCAAAAGTAATGCTGTTCCGTCTTACATCGTACATTACCGAAGACATCCTCCCAGAGACACAATGCGGCTTCAGGAAAGATCGAAGCACTCTGGACATGATCTTCGCTGCGCGCCAAGTTCAGGAGAAATGCAAGGAACAAAACAAGGACCTCTATATCACCTTCATCGACCTTACAAAGGCATTTGACACAGTAAACCGTGACATTCTCTGGACCATACTGCAGAAATTTGGCGTCCCCTCCAAATTTCTCGGCATCCTAAAACAGTTCCACAGCGGCATGCAAGCAACTGTACTTGTTGGTGGCCAGCAATCTTCCCCGTTCCCTGTGGAAGTCGGGGTGAAGCAGGGCTGTGTACTGGCCCCTGCTATATTCAACCTGTTCCTGATGGCAGCTACGCTCCTCTTCCATAAGTCCATCCAGGAAGGTGGCGGCGTCCAAATCCAATTCCGCCTGGATGGTAACCTGTTTAACATCAGACGCCTACAGGCCAAGACCAAGACCCTGATCAGCAGCATCCACGAGCTACAGTATGCAGATGATTGTGCTCTGCTGGCCCACAGTCCAGCTGCCATGCAAAATGCCCTTGATACCATGTCCTCCGTCTACCGATCACTCGGTCTCGTGATCAATGTAACCAAAACGGAGGTCATGGCAAAAGAGAGTTCTCCAACCCCAGCGTTCACCCTCAGTGGCACACCCCTCAAGGTTGTCCAACAATTCAGCTACCTCGGCAGCATTCTAACACCCTCCTGTCTAGTTGATGTTGACGTCCAGGCCCGCATCCATCAAGCCTCCAAAGATTTTGGCAGATTGCGTACTCGTGTGTTCGAAAACAACCACTTAAGAACTCCAACAAAAGTTGCAGTCTACCAAGCAGTGTGTGTGTCCACGCTGCTATATGGCGCAGAAGCCTGGACCATCTATCGACGCCATGTGAGACGCCTTGATGGATTCCACATCAGGTGCCTCCAACGAATCCTTGGCATCACCTGGCAGGATCGTGTTCCACACACCGACATCCTTCAACGCACTGCCTCCACCAGTATCGAGGCCATACTGGCAAAGAGGCAACTTCGGTGGGTTGGACATGTCATCCGGATGCCTAGCTGCCGCTTGCCTCGACAGGTGCTTTGTGGACAACTCTTGTCAGCGAATAGGAAGCCTGGTGGTTCTAAGCTGCGATACAAAGACCAGCTTAAACAGACTCTAAAGAAATGCAACATTAAGCCCAGCGATCTGGAGTCTGCTGCAGTGAACAGGCCACTGTGGCGCTCCTTATGCCACGAAGGGGTGACACAACTTGAAGACAAACGCACCCAGAGGAGGATCATGCGGCACGAGCAAAGACACCTTTGTGCTGCTTCAGTACCGTCTCGCCAGCCCGGTCCTGGCCTCACATGTCCTGAATGTGGCAGGATTTGTGGCTCCAGAATCGGGCTTCATAGTCACCTACAGTGGCATCGACGCCAGAGCCAATAACCACTGTCCAATACCCCACAAAGCAATGGAAGCTATGTCATCTTCGACTTCGATGGACTGCCAAGAGAGTGTGTGTGTGTACTCTCTTCATGGGGAGGGGGGCAGAAGCATGACTATGAGCTAGGGGAATGGGGGGCTCAAGAGGGGTATTTTCAAGAGACCCAAGTAATCTGAGACATGACCTCCCGCCACCACCCCTTCCCCCACACACGAGGCAGCATTGGTAACCCACACTTCAGGAAGAAATTATGGAATTTTAAATTTTAATAAAAAAAATGGAGACAAACTAACACATGGAACAGTCAACAATACAATTGATTGAACAGGAGGCAGGATGCAAAATGATCAAATTTGCTCACTGTGGCACCCCCATCCCCGGTTTTTAGGTTATAAAAATGCAGGAAAGGGGGGGGGGTGAATGTGTGAGCTGAAGCAGATTCTTAGGAAAAAGATACATTTGTAAGAACAAAGTTTGACGGATTGATGAGTAAATTAGAGAAGTGACAAAATCAAAACATGTCAGGTGGTGAGTGTCGAAAAAAAAAGAAAAAAACAGTAAAATAATGCGAAGAAGCTGAAAAGCTGATGGACTTTTGATTTATTGTGGTAAATGGATTAAGTTGCCGTATTCACCGGAGACTTACAGCACGGTGTAGAAGGGAATATACGATTGTAGTCGTATGTGCTTGGATTGATACAGAGTAAGTTGAGAACGAGGAAGAGAAACGTGCATGGGACGCGCCATTTTGAATGTGGCTGCTTGAGCCACCCAAAGGAAAAAAAAAATGCATGGGATGTGCCATTTTGAATGTGGCTGCTCGAGCCACCCGCCATTTTATGCCATGACGGCCCCGCCGCCATCTTGCATTACGCATTTGCGAGCGTGGAAGGTGGGAAGCGATAGCATATCAAGATGAATAAGAAACAAAAGCAACCGTAAAGTTTTTTTTTATTGCTGTTGTTAAGTGGGAAAGTGTTTTAATGAATAGAATTAAACACCCTTAAATTGGATTCCGATATTTTTTTGTCTACGTCCGGGACAATTACTTTTGTGAACCAATTTAGAAAAAAAAAATTGAACGGAAATGAGTGATTTTGTGGGGATTGTATGTTTAGAGGTTCGTGACCTCTTTTTGAATCATTGTTAAACAAGGATTCAGATTTTTAATTATAGTTGGAAGAATTATGTCCTCTCAAAATAAAACGATTAAGGAGTTGTTTATATATATAAACGTTATATCGATGAGAAGGTTTCTTCAGCCGTCATCTGTACAAATTTGAAGGTTTCGGACGTATAAACGTTATAGCATGATTTTTGCTGGCCAGCGTAGAGACAAATATATATAAAATAGTTATTTGCCAGGCAAGACATGAACAATAAGGGGTAAATTATTCAATACAGGACAAACTGTATGAAGTCGTGATTGGTGCCAAAACGATGTGGATTGTTGTTGTTATTATTGTGATGATGATTGCCGAATTATTAGATAGAGATCGTCGTCAAATGAGTGGTTGCTAGCTTTTAGGTGCAAATGTACTGCCGATTGAGGCCCACTAGTATTATCCCTGCGATGTTGATAAAGTCTTTTTTTGAGAATTTGTTGAGTCTCCCCAATGTACTGCTCTTTACAATTTTCATTCTTACAATGTATGGAATAAACTACGTTACTTTGTTTTTCATTTGGTAGCCTATCTTTTGGATGCACTAATTTTTGCCTTAACGTGTTTATCGGTTTGAAATAAGTAGGAATTTTATGTTGCCAAAGGACTCTTTGTAATTTTTCAGAAACCCCTGCAATGTACGGTACTGCTACTCCTCTCCTTTTTGAATCTTGAGAATTATTGGTTTCGTTCGCTATTCTTTCTTTCTGACATTTGTTGAATGACCACTGAGGGTACCCACAGTTAGTGAGTGCTCTCCTGATATGTACATTTGCACCTAAAAGCTAGCAACCACTCATTTGACGACAATGAGGTTAAAATCTTAGCGAAAGAACATAGATGGTTTGAAAGGGGCGTAAAAGAAGCGATTCTTATAAAACAACAAAATCCTTCGTTAAATCGGTCTGGTGGGGTGAGGTTCAATTTGGATCGTTCATACAATAGCCTGCTGAGGCAAAACAGGTTAGGCAACTTTCGCAATGCTGATGAGGGTCGTTATGCTTATGAGGTGATACCGGGGGCAGTGGGGGTAATAGGCCAATCGTTAGTCAGGAATGTAGGAACAATCAGTGGGGCCACAGGGAGGGGTCCCCCGCCCCTCCCAACCTGAGAGTAGGGACCTATCATAGCTGTGTCCGGCGCCACCATGTCTGGACATTAGGGATATATAAATGGGGCCGATACGACCAGTCAGACTTTAGTTCGCTGACGAAGCCTCTTGGATAGGAGGCGAAACGTCCGAAACCTTCACTTTTGTACAGATGACGGCTGAAGAAACCTTCTCATCGATGGACCACTCCTGTACGACTGAGAGCTTACACAGACGTATTAGATAGAGATGTTTTTTTTGTGACATTAAAGTTGTGAGTTTCTTTGAGGTACATGAATGCAGAAGGAAGAAATGGAGAGTACGTGTTTGTCAGTGTCTTCTTCCAAGGGCCCCCTGCTGAATGAGTGCCCGAAGACGGCTGGGATGGGCTCCAGTACCCCTCATGACTCTTGTGAGGACAAACGGGCATGTAAGATGAATGAATGAAATATAAATTATATAAAAACAATAGCGAAACAGTGAATTTATAAAATTAGCGGCGTTTAAATTGTGCCACATTGTTCTCAAGTGCGATTTGGCCATTTGCATTTTAGAGAAGCCAGAGTTATTTATGACCGCTGGGATCTGTTTGGGGCCGCTGTGTGTCAGCACAAAAAAAAAAAAAAAAAAAAACGGGGGATGGTGTTTGGGCAGTGAGAACTTTGCATTTTTCTCTATCACGGTTCAATTGAGAAAATAAGGATATTTATCTCAAATTGGATTGAAATCAGCAAGATAAGTGTTGGTAGATTCGATAATAAATGATTATGATTAATTCACTCTTTTGAAACTATGTACCTTCCTTTATAAAAGAAAACTTTATAGATTTATTAAACTAATGATCGTGAAATCATCATTACGCTCATGTTGACCTCAAACAGAAACTTGCGATATACAGTAAAGTCTCATTATATCGATATTCTCGGGAGTCAGAAAAAATATCGATATAAGCATATTATCCGAATCTGAAGTCATTGTTTGCATTCACAAGCAATGCAAGACGTCTTGGCGTGAAGTCATTTTTATTGGTGTTTTGCGTTTGAATAAAAAGTGACATCGGTTGTCCTTTAATACACAGTATGGAATGTTAATAATTTTCAAAATCATCACGCTTCAGCAGACAAAACAAGAAACATTGTTGCAAAAAACGATTGCATTCATATACAGTACAGTGGGCATGTACATTGTGTTGCTTTGTGTAAGCGGGTTCGGTAAATGATACAACTTCTGGATAGAGTTGAGGTTCTTTATTAGGACGGCTGTGTTGGTTGGAGGGAGAAGGCAATTGACATGTGTGGCTCTCGTAGGCTCTCATCAGACTCACTTGCAGCAGCGCGCATGCTCCTTTGATCTAAAGCCAGGCATCACTAGTAGAACATGCAAATACGATTTGCTCATATCATTACATCTCCCTTTTTAATTGAATTCTTTACTTTTAACAAATGTAATGAATTTAATTATGTCAGTAATTAGCAAACTTAAACTTGAATAAAGTATTTCTAAATTTTGCAACAATAAATGAAACATTCACATGAAACATTCACATTTTTTTTCACCATGATCACTTAGAAAAACATGTTAAATGGTTTCAATCAGTCTCTCAGGTGGTTTCACTTTCCTTGAGGATTTTTGGATAGCATGTCCTGGATTTAGAGGTGTTACAACAGTCTCTGTTACAGTCTCGGCGGTTTCTTCTTAAAACAGCACCTTCCTCTGTCTGAATGTTGTCTGACCTTGGTTGGACCTGACGCAGAACAGTTCCTTTCTGTGACCATGTGTCTGTTTTGTCTTTGTACCGTACTTGGTCACCGGTGTGTAGTTCAGGTAGGTTCCGTGTTCCTCTGTCATGGTAGAACTTTTGTTTTTGTTTCTGTTGTTCTTTGATCTCCCTCACTTTCTCCCCTTCCTTTGTCTTTAGCAGGTTTTCCGGGATGGGTAAGTTGGATCTCAGCACGCGTCCCATGAGTACCTGGGCCGGGGACATACCACACTCGAGCGGCGTTGTGCGATACACCAGCAAGCTCTGGTAGAAATCGGTTCCACTGTCTGTTGCCTTGTACATCAGCCTTTTCACAGTCTTGACAGAACTTTCCACCAAGCCATTGGATTGTGGAAAATGTGGGCTTGAGGTTATGTGTTTAAAGTCCCACTGCTTTGCAAATTTTCTGAACTTCTCATTGGCGAATTATGGACCGTTATCAGAAAACACTTGGTTTGCAATCCCATTTCGAGAAAATATGGCCTTCATGCATGTTATCACTGCTTCTGCTGTTGTAGCTTGCAGTCTGCAAACTTCTGGATACAGGGAGTAGTAGTCTGTGACCAAAAGATAATCTTTACCTTGACACGAAAACAGGTCAGCACCCACCTTCTGGTATGGTCTTTCTGGTGCTTGGTGTGGGTGTAGTGGTTCTGCCGGTTGATTTGCTTGATATTTGAGGCAAATTGTACATCTCGACACTTGATCTGTGATGTCTTGATTCATTCTAGGCCAGAACATCAGTTGTCGTGCTTTTTTCTTGCAATTTTCAATTCCAAGATGTCCATGGATCTTTTTGAGCATTTCACTTCTCAAAGTCTTTGTGTGACGGGTGTCACAACAGTGACTGTCTTCATCTCCACGATGCTGCCGTATTAATGAAGACGAGACGCGTGGATGTGTCTTTTTATTTCTTTTATTTCTGCAACACAGTATGGCAGAAGGGATGGGTGAAGTCGCATGGGTTTCGTCTTGTGATTAACCTGAATCTCCTCGAGATTGTTCTGGAAACTATGAGCGGGACATAGTGCCACACTGAGCGCCGTTGCGTCACTTCCTTCATAATTTAATAATCTAAGTGCACAACTCCGTTACATACACCCCCCTTAAATTATGCGGAAGTGAGGCAACATACACACGGAAGACAATAAAAAGACCAACAGGCACAATAGACAAGGTTATCGGGCAAGGATGTACAAGAATGCTGTCTTATTGTCACTCATCTGACCAACTACGTCAGGTGACTGAAGTAAGGGATCTGTCGCCGGTGTGTCAGGGTCTGTGTGCTCGTCGGAGATGCACTGCACTGGGTCTGGGAAGGAACTCTGTCCCCACTAACATAAGTGGCCTCAGCTCGCACCTGCCCATTCCCCTCTGTACAAACTACATCACCCTGCATAGCACTACATAACTGTGACAGACTGGAGAAAGGTATCTGTTGCTGGTGTATCAGTGGTCTGTGCGCTCGTCGTAGATGCACTGCACTGGGTCTGGGAAGGAACTCTGTCCCCACTAACATAAGTGGCCTCAGCTTGAACCTGCCCATTCCCCTCTGTGCAACCTACACCACTCTGGATTGCACTACACAACTGTTACACGGTTGGGAAGCCTCTACCTCTACCAACACACTCATTCAAAGGTGTGCTACTTGTTACATGTAAGGAGCTCATTCTTAGCCTTAACACACAAAAACACGTACATGAAAAAAAGCACACTAATTGCAAAACAGCAGGTCAGACAATTAACACACTACATGTATTTTCAAAACGGGGGTCGACACACCGTCCACCGAGTGATGGGACTGCACAGCGTCTTCATTGTGCAGCATCGCGGTCCCGGTCCGAAGTGGAGAGTCACTTGTGGTCCGGGTCACGGCACCAATGTGACGGGTGTCACAACAGTGACTGTCTTATCTCCACGATGCTGCCGTATTAATGAAGACGAGACGCGTGGATGTGTCTTTTTATTTCTTTTATTTCTGCAACACAGTATGGCAGAAGGGATGGGTGAAGTCGCATGGGTTTCATCTTGTGATTAACCTGAATCTCCTCGAGATTGTTCTGGAAACTATGGGCGGGACATAGTGCCACACTGAGCGCCGTTGCGTCACTTCCTTCATAATTTATTAATCTAAGTGCACAACTCCGTTACATTTGGAATGACAATCTTACTGCCTTTGTATATGATGTCATCCACTACAGATAACTCCATCCTGTAGTTCCAATATTCTGCTGCGTCTGGTGAACAATTTTGTTTCACTTCGGGCCATCCATTTTTGATGATTTGTTTCAATTGTTTCAGTGTCTCATCCTTGTTTGTTTCCATCCGTATAATCTCCATCTTTGCATCTGCAATTGGCAATGCACTGGTGATCATGTGTACGTAAGCTTCGACTTCTTCATCCAGTTTAGCCTTCGAGTGCTCCTTCGGGTCAACAGCCCTGGATAGAGTGTCAGCTGTATACATCAGTTTTCCAGGGGTGTATGCGACCTTCAGTGAGTGACGTTGTAGCCTGATCATCATTCGCTGTATACGGAGTGGACAGTCATTTAGTGGCTTTTGAAACAATGCTATTAAGGGCTTGTGATCAGTCTCCACGCTGATTTCTTGTCCTGACACAAATTGATGAAATCTCTCACAGGCATACGTAATGCTGAGCAGTTCTTTTTCAATTTGTGCATAACGTGTTTCCGGATCCGTCATCGAACGCGATGCATATGCTACGGGTTGCCAGCCTTCATGTTTTTGTAGAAGTACTGCACCAAGCCCACTCTGTGATGCATCCGATGATATTTTGATTGGTTTTTCTGGATCATAGAATTTCAGAACTGGTTCCTCTGTGAGCAGCTTCCTCAGTTCATTCCATGCCTTTTCATGCTCATGATTCCATTGCCATTCTATCTTCTTCTCAGTTAGTTGTCTCAGTGGGGCCATCTTTTCTGACAGGTTGGGTATAAATTTTCCCGTGAAAGTGATCATCCCATTAAACCGTTGCACATCTTTTTTTGCATTGTGGCCTTGGCATGTTTTCTATAGCAGACACTTTTCGTGGGTCTGGTCTGATACCTTCACTGCTTAGGATATCTCCAAGAAATGTCAATTCTGTTGTACCTAGCTGACATTTCTCTTTATTCAGCTTCATGTTTGCTTTTCTTGTTGCTTCTAGCACAGCTTTCAGTCTCTCGTCATGTTGAACTCTGGTGGCACCCCAAATGATGATGTCATCCATCGAGGTATCAACTCCTTCCAAGTGCTCATATATCATGTTGATTGTTTTGTGATAAACTTCAGGAGCTGAAGCAATTCCAAAAGGTAGTCATTACATACATAACACAACAGGGAAACTGCAACGCTTACATCTTACTATATTATGTATACAATTTAAAAAAGTCATCAATCTTCTTCTGCTTCCCATTTTTACCTTTTAACACAAACACTTCAATCTCGTCTGCTACACACGAGCTAGCGTCTGAAAATGAAAATGGTGCTACACGGGTGCTGAGCACTTAACAAACTCACGTGACCAAGTTGACCAATGGCGCGACTGATGGCGTGTCACGTAACCAAGACACGTGACCAAGTCGACCAATGGCGCGACCGATGGCGTGTCACGTGACCAAAACACGTGACCAAGTCAACCAATGGCGCGACCGATGTATAAACAGGGGCACCGTAATAACCGGATTATTGTAATAACCGGGTATCGTACTAAACGGTACTAATTATACATAAAAAGACTAGGGAAATGAAAATAGTATCGTAATAAGCGGTACTATCGATATAACCGATGTCGATATAACGAGACTTTACTGTATATTGAATTTGATGGCGATAACGAATTGGATTTGATTGGATTTAACTTTAGTGGTCTCGCAGTGGAGAAATTGAATTGAAGAGTACAAGGTTGATTTGAAAAATATGATGACGACATCTTTTTATGCTTAATATGCAGATGATGTGAGCCACAACAATTCAAAAACAGAGCCAGGATGGTGGTTGAGGAATTATTCCATTTGCAGGACGACTTAAAACATTTTTAAGATGAATCAGAATCAGATTCAGAATACCTTTATTCATCCGACAATGGTGAAATTTGCAGTCCACAGCAGCAATTGAAAAGGGATGGGGTTGGGGTGGGGGTGAAAGGATAGAAAACAAGATATTCTAAGCATAACAAAATAAAAATGTCAACTGTATACTGTGCAAATGTAAATGTGCAAAACCGTTCCATAAAAAAACTGTACATAGTGCAGAATCAAGAAATGCATTTTGATATATTGCAACAACCCATATTTACAAGTGTGGAACTGATGTCATCCAGACCTTCTGCCTTCCTCACCTGCATCCTCCTCAGTTGGTTCCTCACCTGCGCAGTTGTGACAGACAGGCAGGAACCAGGAGGCAGAGTGGCGGCTGAGGGTGTGGCAACGGTTGGGAGGTCAGTTGTTGGTTGCGGAAAGCTGGTCGTGAGAGGGGGCAGGGAGGGTAAGACCGCAGTGAGAGTTGGTGCAGGTGCAGCTATAGATGGAGTTGATGGTTGGCCGGGGGCACAGGCGTCCTGTCAAACCGATTGAAAAAGCGGTTGAGTTCATCTGCCCAGTCCTTGTCTTTTTCGTTCAACGTCACTGGGCTTTTGTGGCCTGAGATGTTTTTCAGGCCCTTCCAGACACCAGCGACATTGCTGGCTTGCAGCTGCTCCTCCATTTTCATCCTGTAGACCTTCTTCCCCTCTCTGATCTTTCTCCTCAGTTGGATCTGCACGGCCTTCAGTTCCTCTCTGTTCCCGACACAAAAGCCCTTTTCTTTTCCTTCAGGAGGACTTTTATGCCGGGATTAATCCATGGTTTGTTGTTGGCAAAACACCGCACAGTCCTGGTGGGTACGGTGTTTTGTTCACAAAAGTTTATGTAGTCTGTGATGGTGTTGGTGAGTGAGTCAATGTCCTCCCCATGAATCTCAGTAAAGAGCTCCCACCTGGTTGAGTCAAAACAGTCCCGCAGAGCTTCTTCAGCTTCTGTGGACCATCTTCTGATTGTGCGCGTCACGGCTGGTTTCCTCTGGACAAGGGGATTGTACACAGGCTGGAGATAAACCATATTGTGGTCTGCTCTTCCGAGAGGGGGAGGGGGGATAAAATAGGTCCAATATGTTAAAGTCTCTGGTGACACAAATTACATACTGTGTGAATGTTGGGAGGGAGGATTTCAGGGAAACGTGATTGAAGTACCCTGAGATGATGATGGGGGACTGGGTTTGCAGCTTGTTTACAACAGTCATGAGGGCATCGGAGGCAGCGCCGCCATTTGCCGTAGGGGGAATGTACGTCGTCACGGCTATGACGTGTGAGAATTCCCGTGGCAGGTAAAGCGGCCGGAGGTTAACGGCTAGCAGCTCGATGTCGCGAGTGCAGAGTTTTTCCTTCACCGTGATGTGCCCCCCTCCTTTCTGCTTACCGCTGACTTCATTTCTGTCCGCTCGTACGAGTTGGAAGCCCTCCAACTCTGCGTGGGCGTCCGGAGTGATTGCCGATAGCCATGTCTCCGTGACGACTAGCAAGCTGGCTTCCCGGTACTCCTTCTGATGCCGCGTTAGCGCCGCCAGCTCGTCCATTTTATTCGGGAGCGATCTCACATTCCCCATGATGACGGACGGGAGAACGTGTCGGTATTTCCTCGTTCTTTTGCGGCGATCTTTCCCGGCCCGACATCCTCGTTTCCTCCTTTTCAGTTTGTCGGGGATGTCTGGTGCGGCGGCCGCGAGTCCGCTATTAGCTCGCCATGCTAGTAGCTGGTCTCGACTGTAAACAACGGGATTCCGAGTGCGAGTGGTTTCCCCGTTAGCAGGAGCGGTGAAAAAGTAAAAAATAACGGCGATGAGCAAAAGAGAAGATGCCCATCTCCTCTCCGTAGGTTTAGGGAACGAAATTAGACAAAGCAAAAACGGAAAAGTAAGAATATGAAAAAGTAGACAAGAAAAGGAAAGAGCTGCTGTGGATGCAGCCACACAGGGGGGCGCCATCTTGAAATTTCCAAGACAAGATAAGAACTATTTTTAATTGCATCACACATTAGGAAATTTGTAAAACATGCAAAAGTCTAATTAGGGAAAATCTGACCAAAAGCACAAGGGCATAAATGCTCTGAGGATGTGGATTGTGTAAAAGTGGTAATGTGCAGAGAGGTCATTTGGTGCCAGGCTGGCTGTTCAATTTGTGGTGACTGTGGGATGCACAAGCCACTTGCATCCACACATCCTCTGATCAACAAGCTACTACTCCTCCACAAAGAACTGTCAAACCAAGCTATCTCCACAAGGACGACACCCATCTGATCCGTGGGTGAAGAACTGCACAAATTCAAAGGCTTGCTGCTGGCCTCACAAAGACATCATCCACTGAACTGGAGAACGCTGACTCACGATTTACTGCAGAAATGGACTACTTAAAGTCAAAGTCAAAGTGCCCAAATGAACACTCTCCAAGACTGCAGCTCACAAGGACTGTTGACAAAAGGCGGACTATTGCACAAGTCAGTTGATGGACCACCACTGAACTCTAACTTGAAACAGTACTGGCTTGGCATCCTGTGATTTTCTCGGCACAGACGCTGCTGAATCACAATTTGAGCATCCGCACTGCAATTTTCTTCTTGATGTCTTTGGAAACCAAATTTAATCTCCGTTTTCAATTGTCACCCTGTCCATCACCATAGCAAACAAGAAGGGGCTCAGAGCTGACCCCTGGTGGAGTCCCACCTCCACCTTGAATTCCTCAGTCATACCGACAGCACACCTCACTATTCCTAATATTCCTTAGGAATATTTCTCATCTAACCATCTCAATGTTAAATTGTGCTTAATTGCACCAAATATTTGATTTTGTCAATTGGATTCTTCTTTTTAATTGGTAGTTTGGACAGCTGTAATTCTTTTTTCGAAACACTAGGTGCAATTGTACTCATTCAATTCGCTGCTGATGATTTTTTTTTGGTAGATGTGGGCCGCTTGATGGCCACCTTTTATGGAAAATGCGAGAAAAAAAACGCCAACGTTGAATTACGATGCAATTGGGCTTGATCAAACTGAAAATATTGTTTATAAAATTAGTTACATTTTAAAATATCTTCTGGCTGTCTTTTGCGTACAGTGATGACATTTGTCGGTTCAGAAAAAAATTCATAGTTACAATTGGAAAGGCAATGTAACCTATTGTGATTGATTTGGTTTTGATTATTTATTATTATTATTGTTTAGAAGTATCGCATATTTGAGGAATTTCTCGACATTCGAGTCGGAAATTGTGAAATTGGCAAAAAAGGAAAAAGACATCTGTGTCAGTCAGAAATTCAAGCGGAATCAGTATTCAGATTGCAAAGGATTTTCGTGGAAGTCTGGCATAACTGGATTGGGTAACATGTATCATATCCTGTTCTCCATTGGCACAACAAAAATTCACAACAGGTGCATCCTAGCCACACATATGAAATAGTTTGAGGCGGATCTGGGTCTAAGAGCTGTCCTGACTTCAGATCTACGGTTAAAATTAAGGTTCTGCCATTGTTTTTCTCTATCAGTGATATGAGTGGCCTTTGATGTTTAGCATTTTTGGTTGTAGTATATGATGACCAATCATAACCCTGCGGATCTGCCACTAGTGTTTCCCAACCCCCTTTTCTATCGTCAATCATGTACCAAAGACTCCTACCTGGTGTGGCGTATACTCCCCTGTGTCGTAATTGAGTAACTGTTAGGGTGATTACTGTGGTTTTATTTTGTGGAATGCATACTCGGAATAGACTAAAATGTTGGTGTTGGCCACAGGCGGGATCTGTGATGTTTTGTTTTATGTTCAAATCAGAATACCGTTTGTCAGGTTGTTGTAACTGTACCTGTTCATGAAATAGTAAACCTGTTACTGTGATAATCAGTCCAATTGCTGTTATTAATATTATCGTTACTCCTGATTTTATTTTAACTTGGGCCATGTTTTCGGGTATCCCCTGGTTCCCTCTAAAGTCTCACAAGGCTGTGGACAATCTTCACCGGGTTTGAGATGACTACACACTAAAAGTGCAGCCCCCTTTGTAGTCGGACTTTACCTTGCAAGACGGTAGGAAACCCGAGAACCCTTCCAACAAGCCCTTTTATTTATTGTCTTTTATCTCTATTACAATAAATACCACAATGCTATGGTAATGACGCACATAAAAAATACTACACTGAAAATCACGATAAAAGCAGTTAATTTGATCATATTTTTAAAACTTTTCGCAATGAGTTAAGTGAATCCAAGTGTTTCGTTCTGCTATTTTTAAGGCTGTCGGTGTAGTCAAGAGTACTTGGTAAGGAACTTCCCAGTTTGGTGAATACCAATGCTTCTTCTTGATGCTTTTAATCAGCACCCAATCTCCTGGTTCTGCCAGTTGGTCTTTCTGTTTGCTCATCATTATTTGGTTTGTCTAATTTGTTGATATTTTGCAACATCTTTCTCATGTAATCTGCTAAATTACTATCTTCATTTGTTTCCCATTCATTTTTAAAATATGGTAATTGGTATGGTCGCCCAAACATAATTTCATAAGGTGTTAACCCGTTAATACTAATTATGTTAATGTGTAATTTAAACAAGTCTAGGCATTTAGTCCATTGTCTGCTTGTTTCTTCCGTGCATTTCTTTAATCTGTTTTTTCATTGTTCCATTCATTCTTTCTACTAGTCCTGCGCTCTGTGGGTGATAACCACAATGTCGTTTTAAATCAATATGAAATGCTCTGCCTATGTTGTCTATTATCTGGTTAACAAAATGTGACCCATTATCACTGTATATTTTTTCTGGAATACCATATCTTGGTATAATGTCTTTACATAACACTTTTGCCACGGTAAGTGCTTCTGGATGTTTTGTTGGAAATAATTCAATTGGATATGCCTTTATTAGTCTCACAGCGGAGAAATTGTGATTACCAAACAGAATGTTTTACCTTTACTTTGATTCAATTCAATAAAATCCATGTGTATATGTTGAAATGGGTAACTTGGTTTAAAAAAACTGACCTATTTGTGGACGTAAATTAACTTGTACATTATATTTGGCACACACTAAGCATGCTCTACAAAAAAATTTTTGAATAAAAACCCTATGTTGTATAAATAGTTGATATTAAGACCACCATTCCACCTGTTGAGACATGAGATTTCCCATGACTCAATAATGCATCCCATTTATACAATTTTTTTGGTAAGATAGGTTTATTTTTGGACAAAAATATATATCATCATCTAAGCGTGCTCCCTTCCGGAGCCACATATCTGTTTCAGGTTTGGGAAATTGTTGCATATCACGTAGAATGGCCCTATCTAAAGTAAAAAAAAAAAAAAAATCATCAAAAATAAAGAAAATACGAACAGCGCCAGCAGCAGCTTGCTTAGCAACTTTGTCAACAAAGGCATTTGTTTTTAGACACAGCATCAGTACCGGAGGTATGCGCTGCACATTTGCAAATGGCTAACATAGCGGGCAATTTAATGGCTTGCAATAAATCAATCAATAAGTGCGCGTGAGTAACAGGTTTACCAACGGACGTAACCATACCTTTATTATTCCAATATTGAGCAAATGTGTGTGTAGTTTCAAACGCATATTGACTATCTGTATAGATGGTAATACTTTGATCCGTCATCAATTTACAAGCTTCAATAAACACAGTAATTCCAGCTGCTTGTGCAAAATAATGTTGGGGTAAAGCATTCACTTTTAAAATTCGATCATACGTAACTACAGCATAACCAGTTCTTGTCTTTCCCAGATCATCCTTTCGTGATGAACCGTCCACAAACAAAGTATAGCCTTCAGTTAAAGGCGTGTCCTGTAAGTCTGGCCTACTCTTAGCAGTTAATTTGGTAAAAATAATAGTTTAATTTGGTTGAATAGTATGCTACGGGACGTAACTTACTACCATGCATTTGGTTTAGGACAGATGTCATAAAATGTCCTTTGCAATCGACCATTTGGTAAAAGGTTTTATTATAGTCAGGCAGAGCTAGTGTAGAAGTGTTGACCAATGCTCGTTTGAGATCACAAAAGGCCTTTTCTGCCTCAGGAGTTATTATTATTATTTTTTTTCCCCACTTCTAAATTATCCCCCGGGCCTGATCCAACCTACTTGGGGGCCGATTCTGGCCCACGCACCGTATGTTTGACACCACTGGTCTATATCGACCAATGTTTTGTTTTGTTTTTTTGTTTTTTTTCCAACAAATTGAACCCTCAATCTTCTGATGTTGACATTTATCACACATTTCAATGGCAGTTTTCACATCATCAATTTTCAAATGCAACAAATTAATTCAAATTTCAAAACATCGTTGTTTTTACACTTTATTTTTTTGTCTCTCTCTTTCCTGATATAAAATGTAAATTTTAACTCACGTTACCCTCTGAAATCTAAAAATCGATACTTTGGGACTTTTCCGGACCCAACCCGCATTTCTCTCTGTTTGAAAATGCGGTTCGTGTCAAAATAATTTTGGCAATTTTCTTGCCTTCCGGCACTTCTCTTGCTTACAACCATAATATGCTAAATTTGCCCTTTGCCCAATCGTTATATTTTAATAAAGTTTTAATTCAGCCAACATCTCTTTCAGAATAAGGTTATTCACCTCTTTTAATCAACGTCATCGGTACCTCAGATCGAAGGCAGTTTGATTTTGAATGTCCGAGTAGGACTGACCACATTCCAACACTTCGTCCATCAGAAACAAGTGTGTTGTCAACTTTTATACATTCGGGACGCCCCTAAATTGAGAGCTATGGCTCGAAACGCGCATCGCGCTACCTTTTTTCCTTTTCCCCTTTTATTGCTTCTATGAATTTGGTCCAGTTCTTCAACGCATAGGGCGGACTCTATAACTGGGTTCGTTCAGTAGGACAGCAATTCAAATTTACATTTGTGGTTTCCCCTTCTTCAACCCCCGATCGGGTGAGGAGAACTTGCATATTGCATCCACAAAAGTATGCTGTTTGAATCCCACTGTATATTACATGAATTACGACACGTTATCGCAATTCCAATCACACTCAGACGCACTCACGGCCGAAAACAGCTGGCGCTTCACTCACAGACAGTCAAGCTCACACAGGCACACACAGGCACCGACACACAGACACACACAGGCACCGACACACAGACACACAGACACAACAGACACAAGGGTGATCAGTCCTTGTGTATTTTCACTTCATTTCCCCTGAGATTTTTCCTCTGCTTGCGAGTAACATGCCTCCTGCTAGCAATAGCCTTCTCGAGTAACATGTAATACTAGTAACACTAGTGCTGGCAACAACCTTCTCACACATCCGCTTTCAATTATCTTTTTTGCACTCCTGCAATGTTATTTTGGTTTGTAACATCTGATTTATTGCTGTAAGTCTTTTATTCCCGCCGTCGAAAGTTTGCCATTAAAATCATACTTTTTATCCAATACGGTTACGGTTTTAGTGCTTCTGGATCTTGTTTTTCTACCACTGTCCAATCTTTACATTCTAGGTTGTCTATTTCTTTTTTACATTGTTTACTTTGCCCTTTTCCCATTTTGGCAATTTGGTCCCAACTATGATGGGTGCTCCCAGGGAGTCCTAATAGTTGGGGATGTTCTTAGTGAGGTGGTGATCAATGCCTTATTGTGGTAATTGTCAAGCTTCTACCCCGGTGAGGGCGGACAATTCTTGCCTCTGCATCCACAACAAGTCACCACTTACAATCTCACTGTTTAATATGGAGTTCGAAACCTAGTGGTAATCTTACTCCCATTCACACACACATGTTCACACACTTTTAACGCGTTTTCCTATTTTGCCAGAGGACGCCGCCGCCCTTGCAGAATTTAACTGTATTTATTTTTCCAGAGGACGCCGCCGCCCTTGCAGAATTTAACTGTATTTATTTTGCCAGAGGACGCCGCCGCCCTTGCAGAATTTAACTGTATTTTATTTTGCCAGAGGACGCCGCTTACATCCTGCTGATTGAATATTTTGACGACACAAATGAAGAATTGAACCGGGAAGAAGAACAAGATATAATCTGAAATGATTCATAATCTAACATTGGGTTTGTGTTTTTGTTTGTGTGTTTGTCTGTAACACAAACTGGTGCGTAAACAGTTCGCAGTGATTTGAAAAGAAGTAGATGAGCCATTCCATGTATTGCCTTGTATCTGTCATGATCTGGTTGGCGACCAACGGGTGGCGCTGTCGGCCCCGCCTGCACCTGCACAGGTGCTGGTCATCCCGATCAGTGGCGGACTGCCACGTTCGGATTGGCGACCAACGGGTAGCGCTGTCAGCGCTGCCTGCTGCCTCGCAGGTGCTGGTCGTTCCCAATCAGTAACAGATAAAAGGACTCCCGGCACGATCATTCGGCGTCGGGTCATTGTATGCTTTGTATGCAATTGTATGCATTGTTTATGCATTGTATGCTGTGCATGTGTTTTTTTCATCTTGGCAGAATTTTACTCTTGGTTTTTCTTTTGATACTTTGTATTTTTCTGTTCAAATGATTTTAACGTTTTAGATTTCGTTCCTGTTGACTTTCATACAATTTGTCAAACACAACTTCCTGCTACCTCCTTCCTGCTTTTCTGGATCCAGAACCGCCATCACCACCTTGCAAACCGTAACAGTATCTGATTTATACAGCTATTTTGTGTTTTACTTTTAATCTATTTGTTGAACACTGCAAGTGGGTCACACATTTTCTGCCCATCCTATAGGCCAACATGATTTTCAGGAATTGGCTGTAAAAATCTCAAATCTAGAGGACAAATGCTTTTCAGTTACCACATCAATTTGAGACATGCTAATGTGCGGTGCACACTGTTAGAATTAGTTAGATACACATGCTAAAAACATCCTATGTTATTTCAATTCTACTTATTCTTATCAATTAGTAAGTCTATATATGTATGTAGTTTAGTTTTCTTAATGTGTTAATTAGTATACATGTACTAAGCTGGTACTTAGTATAGGAATCTAGCTATCGTGTTTCAGTCTAATAATGAATATTCATGATGTATCTAGTAGACGATAGGTCCTTTCCAAAGTTACATCACTCCTGTTGTTTATAAATGTTTGAGACGCGCGCTTGAGCGCGCTCTTGCCTCTCTGTTCTAGCTCCTCCCCTGGAGTACATCATCTAGCTGCCTGATAATAAATATTCATTTTTTTTTTGTATATCACCTTGCTTCCTGCTGATTTAATATTTAGACTATACAAATGGAGAGCTAAACCAGGTAGAACAACAGTTAATGCAACATTTGGTGCAGAAACCTCGGCTGGAAAAAGGAGGGGGGTGGGATTTTTTTTTCCTGCCTACTTTTGAACACAAAGGCTCCTGATCCTGGCTGTGAAACACTGCTACCAGACCAGCTGCTTTGTGAAGTAAGTGATATATATATATATATATATATATATATATATATATATATATATATATATATATATATATATATATATATATATATATATATATATATATATATATAATAGATATTTTTTGCAATTGCAAAAAAGATTCCCTGGCCAGGAATGTTTTGATTTGTCCAACTGTTTGACAATCCTGAGGAAAACCTGTGCTTTTACAAAAAAAACTCAGGTTAAAGGAGGAACTAGAGTTGTAATTGTCATGGAGGACACAATATTGTGGGGGGCTTCTGATTTTTTGTCTGAATCTGGAATCTGAAGTTCCGGGGTGGGGTGAATTGCATTGCTTTCAGCTGAAGCCTAATTAATATGAATTAATTGGCCGAATACCTGTGCTTTTATGAAAAAAAAACAACTCAAGTTCTAGGAGGAACTAGAGTCGTAACGGAGGACACATTATTGTGGGTGGCTTCTAATTTTTTGTCTGACTCTGAAAGCTAAAGTGGGGTGCGTTGCTTTGCATTCAGCCGAAGGCTAATTAATGAATTAATTAGCGAGAAAAGCAGCTGCAGCTGTGGGTTGTCTGGAAAAGCAACAGGTGGACACAAACTACAAATTGTTTAATTCATTTCATTGTATTCTTTATATCTCTTTGTATAGTGTAGACAAAGAAGTCTAAAAATTTGCCTCAGGCAGGAAAAAAGAGCAGAAGAGGAGGGGTTGAGTTTTATGACCGTCAAGGGAGCAAAGGGGGGCCTCCAGGCGCCTCTGAAACCGGGGCCACGCGCGCGTGTGTGCGTGTGTCTGTATGTGTGTGTGAGTGTGTGCGTTAGTGCGTGTGTGAGTGTGTGCGTTAGTGCGTGTGTGTGTGTGTGTGTGTGTGTGTGAGTGTGGCAGAAGCTTGGGGGAGCAATAAATTAGGTGGGGCTGCCTTGGGTGGGGGTTGGCCTACACTTAAGTTTTTTCTCTTGCAGTTTGTGATCTTTTAAGAGTTTGCAAGCTTTTTTCTTTCTTTCTTTTTTTGGGAACATTTTGGAATTTGTGTGAAAAGCAAAGGGTCAAGCGTGTTCGAAAACCACAACCCATCGCAATACTGAATTTATGATTAAAAAAATTCCCTTACACTGAGATTTCTTGTAAAAATGGATGCATAATTATGGATTTGATGGCGCTCTGAATATTGAGTCACTAAAGTAAATATGGCCTCGGTTAAACATGAAGTAATCTTCTGCTGCTGGCAGAGCTCTGGAAAAAAAAATTGTGATGATGAGGGCGATATTAGCAGCCGTACTAGAAGCAAGACAGGATGCTCTAAACAAGTGTATCCATTTGAACAATTGCATCATGTTAAGGTGAATGACGATAGCGACTGTCAAGTTTATCCCTTGGTCCAAGTAGCTAACCCTAACCCAGTTGACATTAATAACAGAACAATTCTCGTGTACAGACCCTGGTGTGATAGTGATGTGGCTGAAGCGTGCAAAGGATGAGGTGATTTTGTTGAAAATTCTGAAAACTGGCCTGAACATTTTGAGGAATTGTGTGCTTCTTACCAACTGAATGGAATGGAAACACTTAAGATTTTCAGACGATGTATTGGTCATAATTGGAATAGAGTGAAAGGCTGTTACATTGGGAAGACTCCAACCGGTGTCAACATGTCTTACGGGGAAGCGGCTGCCCAGCGTAAGGCAGTGTGTGACAATGTCAGGAAATTATCGAAAAAGACACCCAATTTCGCCATTATACTGTTGCGTCACACGAGTGTATGATTTTGAAGTGCGCCTTTCAACACTTTCATGTCTTTCAATTCCTTGATCTCCTTGATGTGCGTATCACCCTGACGCATAGCACACGCTTGCAAATGGTATAAAAGGAGCTGTCGCGGGACAGAGAGATGGGGCGAACCACGGAGCAGAATCATCTCGGACTCACAGACTCAAAGAGACTTGCAAAGACCCGCTCAGGCTTGCTCGACTCCACGCCGCGATCAAGCTCTGCGCGTCACCTGCCTGGGAGATCTGACAACGAACCTACTTACAAATAAAGAGAACCATCAAACTCTTTATTGGCGAGCTAGCCAGGAGCATTTTTTCTCTCCTCCTCAGCCCAATCAACTCTCCAAATGGAAACACCCAGATTTCCCAGCCGCCCGTGAACCCGGCATCTTCACAGCAAGACCCCTCGAGCCGAGCTCCCGATGGGCCGCCACCACCCGTGGGCGCCCCGACCCCACCGTGAAACCTGCCGCACCCTGATGGCCAACATCGTCCAATTCGCCTGGCGACTCTGCAACTAGCTGCATCGTATATGTCCACGATCGCACATCGTCGGACATCGTTTATGTCCACGATCGGACATCGTCGGACATCGCTTATGTCCACGATCGGACTTCGGGAAGACGCTTCACGGCCGACACGGCCGCCGACGTCAGCGTTCTTCCTCAGCGTCCTGCAGAGCGCCATGGCAGCGCGATCATCGCCACCGTCGCCGATGACCGGCCTGTCCGTGCCCGGCAGCATGGCCAACCCCACGCACCTTCGTCCTCACAATCCCTCATCGATTCTCCGATTTGACCGATCCCAGCCGAACAACTCACGGTGAGAAGACCTTCCGGCATCGACTCGACGGCCGCGAGGAAAGTTTACATCGATTGACTCAAACTGGCAGTCGTCGGGCACTCTTTGCCGTGCTCCCGTACAACGACTTCAGGCACCACGAAACCTCCTGGGAAACCACCCCACCGACGCCTGCCATGCCCGGTGACCGTCATCTTGCCTGGCCTCACCATGTCGCAGAATTACTTTTGTTTTTATTTCTTTTTCCTTCATCGTTGTCACCGACTTCGGATCCAGGAGGGGAGCCCTGTTGCGTCACACGAGTGTATGATTTTGAAGTGCGCCTTTCAACACTTTCATGTCTTTCAATTCCTTGATCTCCTTGATGTGCGTATCACCCTGACGCATAGCACACGCTTGCAAATGGTATAAAAGGAGCTGTCGCGGGACAGAGAGATGGGGCGAACCACGGAGCAGAATCATCTCGGACTCACAGACTCAAAGAGACTTGCAAAGACCCGCTCAGGCGCCCGGCTAACGCCGGGCGTAGGACGGACATCACGGCACGACTTGCTCGACTCCACGCCGCGATCAAGCTCTGCGCGTCACCTGCCTGGGAGATCTGACAACGAACCTACTTACAAATAAAGAGAACCATCAAACTCTTTAATACAACAATGTAAACACTGACACGATGAAGATATTGAATCATTCCGACGACGTCTGGAATGTGTTTACAAAAATCACAGCGGTATACAAGCATCTTCAGATGATAATTCAACGTACATTTAAAGAGGTTGATGGTTATTTGTAAGTAGGTTCGTTGTCAGATCTCCCAGGCAGGTGACGCGCAGAGCTTGATCGTGGCGTGGAGTTGAGCAAGTCGTGCCGTGACGTCCGTCCGATGCCAGGCGTTAGCCGGGCGTGAGTCCGAGATGAGACTGATATGATTCTGCCCCGTGGTTCGCCCAATCTCTCTGTCCCGCGACAGCTCCTTTTATATCATTTTCAAGCGTGTGCTATGCGTCAGGGTGAGACGCACATCAAGGAGATCATGGAATTGAAAGACATGAAAGGGTTGAAAGGCGCACTTCAAAATCATACACACGTGTGACGCCACACATTAATCAATTTAAACAAATATTTCTACAGAATTTGACGCCAGACAAAGGAGATTTAATTTGTCAGCATTATGTACAGCACCAATCTGGGAGGCTGGTAGGTCTCTTGGAATGGGCCATTCATGCCCAGGACGTGATGAGGAAAAATATGAAAACAGCGACCAAACAGGTGATGGCCTATGCCACGGAGGGTGTGTTGTACCAAGGTAAAAGAAAGATGAAATGGCAACATAGCGACCGATGCTACCTATGTAACAAAGTAGGACATATTGCTCGAAATTGAAAATCAAATTCACAGCGAAAGAAACAAAAGAAAGATTATAGACCTCCAGCGTACAACAAACAATATGGTGAGCGGCAGGACAAAGCTCAACGAGATTGACGCGAGGACCCCCACTTCTTAACTGATGACGACAGTGGGGAAAAATAATCAATAAGCCCAGTTGAAACCTTAAAGGACAACCGACGTCTCCGGACAAGTTTTGTAAATAATTTGTAAAATGGCTTCAAATGACTTCTACTGAGCGTATTTTACAAAGATTCCACCGCATAAAGCTATATTTTACGTTTTAAGACTCGCGCTAAATATTCATGAAGTCTTGTTTTTGAGTTGGTGACGAGTCCGTACGTGACATCACTGAATGACCCCCCCTGACCGACAAAAAGACACATTGTAGCAGTCCTTCATCACGTCAATGTAATTTGCTGTACTGTTTGTCTGAAAACCTTGATGTTGCACCCAAAATCCGCCAGAAGAGGGCGTCCAAGCTCCATGGAAGTCATTTATCAGCCTGTGGAAACGAGCTGATTCATTCCTCACAGGAGCTAGTCGCCAATTTTGGGTGTGACATCCCCCCCACCCGTTTGCCTCAAAATGACACGGGAAAAAATCTTTAATCCATTGCAAACTTGTATGATTTCCTCTTCAGAAGTGTTTGAATCATATTCATAACTGGATAAGTAACAAGAAAGCATATTCTCCGAATCTGAAGCCATTGTTTTGATTTTTCAGCAATGCAAGACGTCTTGGCGTGACGTCACAAACTGGGGGCGGGACTTTCTGAAATTGCCCAATTCGCAGCTCAATTTTTTGGAAGATTTTGGACACTTTAAGTCATTTTTATTGGTGTTTTGCATTTGAATAAAAATATCATACTGCGTGTTGTGGGTATTTTAGATGCTATAAAACGTTTTTCTGGTGTCAGTTAAGAAACAAAAAAGTGACATTGGTTGTCCTTTAAATTTTACGAATATATTTGCCTTAAGTTTGCCAGAAAACGAAAAGCCTTTTTATTGGCTAAAAATAGGGAAAAGGGAACGCTCGTGTCAAGTTGGGGAAGGCTTGGACCACTGGTTCGGATTCCGTTGTGGTCCATTCCAAGCCAAAGACAAAATCGGTTCGGGACAGCTGTGCTCAAGAAGCAGTACGAATTGTCCTCAGTATAGCTAGGGGGAACCGGTTGGGAACTGGGACTGGCACCACTGGCATCCAACTTGCTAGCATAACTCACGACGTTGCAGGATTCATGGACTTTAGACTCTGTCCAGGGCTTCCTGAACATCACATTGGTTTTCCTGTAACTATATGCATTATGTCATCTGTGGCATCACCAGTTGTGATGTCACCTTTCTACCACAAACCACACATCAGACTGTCAGCCTGGGTGGAGGCAGCTGACAAAACGGCCCAGAGCACAGGTGTCATAGACGTATTCTATCAACCGTTTGCAGGAGAAAAACATGACAGGAATCCGTTATTATCAAACATGTGGTACCGTTATGCTACGCTCATTGCAAAGCCAAATGAAAAAGTAATTGTTTTGTATGCTCTTATATGCCTCATTTGGCGACACAACAATGCGTGCATTCGAAGATATTCGGCGAGAGAATGGCTAGAAATGCATATTTGTTAATATCTTTGCATAGAACCGATCAACATTTTCCGGTTCTTCGTAATGCTTCGAAAGGAGAGATTGTTCCAGGCTTAGATACTCTTTTGGAACCAGATAACCAAGTTATGACCGAGAGCGGGTTGCGATTATCACTATGCGTTACAATGTACAGTACGGGTAAAAATTTGGGTTTTATAGATGAGGATAGTACACTAATGTCACTGTTTTGCTCGTATCTTCACATCTTTGGTGGTTATGCGGTTGGAAAGTATATTATTTTATTCCTCCGCGAGCCTACGATTTGTGTGCACCTGTTACTGTAACTGACAATACTTTCATCGTTACCAGTCGTGCAGTGCACCACCATGTGAAGAGAAGAGTATCGTTTAAGCCCCATGATTCGATCTGGGGAACTGATGTTCCAGAACAATTCAAACATCATAGCACAAGTAATAAGATAATGTTAGCTCGTTTTCCGCAAATTGGAGTGGCATAAAACATGCTTTGAATTGTAACAATTGATTACAGATTTCAAGTGTTTGTAAATGCCAGTTTGAAAGTGGATGAAATGCAGAACACAGACCCAAATATAATGTTTTTTGACCTTTTGACAGCCCCACAAGGGGGCGTCTGTGCTATGGTCGGTGACACTTGTTGTACGTACATACCCGAAGAAGTGAATTCCATAAACATGTTTAATCCTTTGTCTGTTATCAGGGATCTCAGAGATGCTACGGCCAAAGATTGACGGCCTGATCACCCGTGGACCTTTGCCATGCTTTTTGGGGGCCCTTGGTATACTGTTTATATTTATTAGACTGTTTTTTATTATTTTATTTTATTAGACTGTTTATTAGACTGTTTATGCCTGTCGTGATCGTTATTGTACTTATTTTCTTAGTCATTGGTTGTTTTATTCCATGCTTACTCACAATGATGAATTATATGGTAACCAATTCTCAGGTCAATTATGCAAAGATTTCCTACCAACAAATGCGTGAACAGGACCCTGTGTTGTAATTTGGAAATCTACACCATGGCCAGAGTGTGGTTGCTCCCGCCAAACGGAGGGCCGCGAAGGAATTTTCCTCGTCATTATTTTAATTGGATTGGATTTGCCTTCATTACTCTCGCAATGGAGTAATTAAATCTCACAGCAGTAAAGTTAATACAGAGGTTTTTCGCCTTCTCCATGGTAAAGAATGGTCCCCTGTGCCGTTACTTATGACGCTCATGGCTCATGCTGAAAACCGTGTTGGAGATGCATGTACTGATGTTTTTAATGTATAAAAACAGGAGGTAGTGTTAGAAGTAGTAAGATACACATGCTACAAACATCCTATGTTATTTCATTTCTACTTATTATTATCAATTAGTAAGTCCATATATGTATGTAGTTTAGTTTTCTGTATGTATTAATTAGTGTACTTGTACTTAGTGGAGGAATCTAGCTATCATGTTTCAGTCTAATAATAAATATTCATGATTGTATCTAGCAGATGATACGTCCTTTCCAAAGTGATACCACTCCTGTTTACAAATGCTTGAGACCCGCGCTTGAGCGCGCTCTTGCCTCTGTCCATTGGCCTAGCTTCTCCCCTGGAGAACATCCTCTCGCTGCCTGATAATAAATATTCCTTTTTTTGTATATCACCTTGCTTCCTGCTGATTTAATATTTAGACTATACAAATGGAGAGCTGAACCAGGAAGAACAACAGTTAATGCAACGCACAACCATGACAATGCAGCGAAAAATGCAACTTCTAAAGGTGACATTTTATCTAAAATGCGACAACAAATTCCAATCAACAAACAAATAATAATTGCAGAATTGGTGAATAAATTGCAAGGGGAGTTTCTGTCAGGACAGATAGTAAACCCGGTTTGCCCAATATTATTTTATATCATGGATTATATCAAGCGTCGGCAGGAGGGAATGGTGTCTCTGGTTAAAAAACATTATACAACCTATGATTTTGACTTGTATTGAGGAATGAAATGAAATACGTACTCTGTTTTGTACGAAGGGTTTACACAGGATACATTTTGATTTTGATGGTTTTACTTGAGGCCTTTGCAAAATGGTTAGAAATGTTCCCAGCGAGTAACCTGATGAATTAACTATAGCTCAAGATTTATGCAAAGATATGATATTGCGGTGTGGTGTTCCAGGAACATTGCTCCTCTACATACAGTGTAGCCAAATATTTAAAAACTAGCTTAGCTCTGTTGGTTGGTAACACAGAATATCACGTAGAGAACACCACAGGGTTTGTAGAGAGGATCAAAGACCTCATATTGGAACCTGAGGAAACATTGGCATCTTACGATGTGACTTCTCTCTTTACATCTGTCCCAACCCCAGCAGCAGTCTCAGTGGTGAGGACGAGACTGCTGGCGGACGTTTCTCTGCATGAAAGAACCAAACTTAAACCGGATCACATCTGCCAATTATTGGAAATCTGCCTTAATACTACGTATTTTCAATTTAGGGAGAAATTTTACAAAAAAAATAATGGTTGTGCTATGTGCTCACCAGTGGATGGGTGACACACACAGGCAATAGAAACCATGATTCGGTTTTGTTATTTCATACACTAAATTTACAAGTGTTGCATCAGTTTCTCCTTTTGAGATGTTATTTTGGGAGTTTACAATATGGTTCTAGGAATGTCAAATGGGTATGTTTCTGTCAACATGCTAGAATATCGAAGGTGTGTGTCCTCTTTTGCTGTTATACATTCACACTAAAATACGGAAAACTGCCCTGATCTTATTTTTTTCTGGTAATAGTGTTCTCCTTTAGCACATGTGGAAGGGGTGACTTTTTGAAGTGAAATTTAGACTTACTCATTAATCTAGACCAGAGGTGTCAATCTCATTTTTGTCACAGGCTGCTTTTCGGATTGTATCTTCCCATGGTAGACCCTTTTATTATGTAATAAAATATCATGTAAACAATGTTGAACCACCAAATTCCAATCACTGGTATGAACTATCACAGTTTGTCAGATTTTTACCAAGTGAGTGTTAACAGGAAGAATTATCACAAATCTCCACATGATTGATGATACATGGAAATTGGACAGTGGATCAGATTCTCTGACGCGGGTGATTTGCTTTTGCGGGCCACGTGAAATTATGTGGTGGACCAGAACTGGCCCAGAGACTTTGAGTTTGACACATATGATCTAGGCGGCCCGATTTTAAATAGAAAAACAAGCACTGCACCACATGTTCAATATACTTTTGCCCATGAAATACTGTTGCTGCACTGGACTCGATTATGTTCTTTTTATTCATTTCTTTTGTTAGTTTTCAACAACGGATGTTCAATTCATTTTACTTCGGTATTGTGTTCCTGCGTTGATGTTGCTGAACTGAACTTGAATTTATCATGTTTTAGATTATTTGAGTTTGCTTCCGAATACTGTAATGGTTCAGGTGCACAAATTTGGATTACTGTGAGGAAAAAAAGAGAGAGATCGAAAAAGTACTGTATTGTATTTGGGTTGAGTATGTTTTTAAATTGTCATCTTTGTTTGGTGTTTTATTGTGTTTAGGATTTTTTCGTGTACGTTCTGGCACAATATTAATGTATTGTATGTATATGTGTTTATTTTAAATGCCTTTCAAGGCTCTCAAGGACACTTTACAGTCACAGACAAGCATATATACCAGGGGTCGGGAACCTTTTTGACTAAGAGAGCCATAAAAGTAAAAGATTTAGAAATGTTTTTCACACACACGCGCGGCCACTTTTCAACAAAATATCAGAATGTATTATTTAAAATAACTTT
Source organism: Hippocampus bargibanti (assembly GCF_051943395.1). Taxonomy (NCBI): domain Eukaryota; kingdom Metazoa; phylum Chordata; class Actinopteri; order Syngnathiformes; family Syngnathidae; genus Hippocampus; species Hippocampus bargibanti. The sequence continues at coordinate 2,980,558 of NC_142749.1, read as the reverse complement.
GTGATAGTACTCACCGTAAACATGAACGGTTTTCCATTCCTCGTGATTGTTAAAAATCCAGGCAAACGATCAGAATGAAATTCAACTTGCCGGTCCAGAGGCGAAGTTACTGCTGGCTAGCATGCACACGACTCAAGCTTCCACACTTGCTAGCTGCAATATATTCTAGCAGAAGTATATTTATGCTAACGTTATCATGGGGCTTGTTAAAATGTCACTGACATTCGACTGTTTCATTGATGGTATTGTTTCATTGCAAATTAGAATCCGAACCTTTTCTCTCTTCAAAGGTGAATCCTCCGGTGCATTCAAGCTTGTGTACTCGTTGGGCTCATTTAAAGGGCCGTTTACCTGTTTCAACATGACGGCCAGTATCATCCAATCAAAATTGCGCTTTCGGCCAACTGCAGCACCAACAGGAAATGAACGGCGAAAAAAACGAGAATATGTATTAAGTTTTATCGGCGAGCCATATGCAATCATCAAAAGAGCCATATATGGCTCGCGATCCATAGGTTCCCGACCCCTGATATATACTATAATAAATAAAATATGATTACAAATAGAAATTTGAAGAAGGTCAGAGGGGTATGGGGGGCGAGGTTATGGACAGCTTTAAATGTAGAAAGAAGAATCTAAAGTTGATTCTATCTTAATTTAATTATTGGCAGATAAGAGAGTTGAATGATATGGAAAATAATTGAAAGCTTGCCGATGACTATGTTTCCGTTCACAGCAGAGGATACAGGTGTGCGATCGTCGATGACGGAGAAAGGGCTTCTCCGTTACTGACATGGCACTTCCCTGAGAGTTTGAGATTCCACCTACATTAGTGCATTTGGAGTTCCTCGTGGCGTACCAGAGGAGTATAAATTGGTTAACCAGATTCCTGCACGTTGGGGATCCATTTTTATTTGGAATCAAATAGAAATGAATGACACGTGTTGATGGGATCCGCTATCTCCACTACAGTGTCCAGAAGCATGCAAGTTATACTGAAGGAGCTATTGGAAGCAAAACAAGTGACAGTCACATCTCTGATGGCGTTCTGGGACTGCTTGGCGGTCGATGTGCTCTTGGTTGAGGCCAATGGAGGGTGTGCGATGTTTGGTGAACAGTGCTGTTCAACTTCACCCTGAAGGCTCCGCACACTGAACTGGATGGATCATTCCGGCGTGACCCCACCCTTGTCGTCAGAATTGTGGAGGAATACCTTTTTTTTTTTTGACGACGATACTACTGCAGCGTGTTCTACCGGAAACAAATTCCTTGTGTGTTCTACATACTTGGCAATAAAGATGATTCTGATTCTGATTCTGATTCTGATTCTGATTGTCACATACAAATTTAGTGTTTTGTCTTAATTTCGCTTACATTTTATCTTTCAGCTCTCTTGACATTGTGTGGGGGTTGCTGCGTTCCCTGTATCCAAGTTCTGCTTATCCAATTTATTACCATGGCTATTGCGCCCACGACATTTAAATTTAATTGGGTATACCCTCTACTGCTGAGCCTACAATGACATTCCGAGTCAAACTTACAACAGCCCCTCTCTTGGCCTTGGTGTCTCCCAAGATCAACTCAATTCTGTGAATTCCTTTATGATCCCTCCCTGGCAGACACCTCTTACGGCATGGATAGGAAAATCCCTCAACAATCTACATATGGTCATTGTTGCATGTTTTTGCTCCATGTTCTAATGATAGGAAAATGATGTCCAGTCTTTCCACACAGCACTTGCTTAATGTCGTGCCAACTCCCTTTGATCGTGACGGTGCTGGTACTTTTATTAGATTTCATTCATTCTAGGTGTCGGACTCTTTTGAGTCCAAAAGGGATGGATTATTTCAAATTATCAGTCTGTCACGTTTTGCGAGGTGGTGATGGTGGGTGCGGATCCCAAAAAGCAGGCGGGGAGTAGGAGGTTGTTTGACAAATTGTATTAAAATAAAGGTCAGCAGGAACAAAATGTAAATCAAAATCAACTGAACAGAAAAAATACAAAGTATCAAAAGAAGACCAAAAGTAAAAGTCCGCCAAGGTTAAACAAACACATGCACAGCATACACAATGCATGCAACAAACATGCAGCAAACAATGAACCGACGCCGGTTAAGTGTCAGTGATTAAAACGACCAGCACCTGCGAGGCTGCAGGCAGGGCTGACGTCGCTACCCGTTGGTCGCCAATCTGATCGGGACGACCAGCACCTGTGCAGGTGTAGGCGGGGCCGACAGCGCCCCCCGTTGGTCGCCAACCAGATCATGACATGCAGAGGTCGCCGGTTCGCGTCCCCGGACCCGTGTGGGTTTTCTCCGGGTCCTCCGGTTTCCTCCCACACTGGACCATTGACCACTCCAAATTGTCCCTCGGTGTGAGTGTGAGAGTGACTTTTGTATGTCTTTGTGTGCCCTGCGATTGGCTGGCAACCAATTCAGGGTGTCCCCCGCCTCGTGCCCGAAGACAGCTGAGATAGGCTCCAGCAACCCCCACGACCCTAATGAGGAATAAGCGGTACGGAAAATGAAATGAGATAATAATAATAATAATAATAATAATAATAATAATAATAATAATAATAATAATAATAATAATATTTTTTGTTAATCCTTTGCCATAGTATTTTGCTTTTCTCAATGGTATGTCATGAAAATAATGTCATGATGTGTGTCTTCCGCCATATTTACTTAGACTGTATAACATTTTGATACGCAAAGTGAAGCAAATTGATTCTTGGAGCCATATGCTCATTTGGCTTTCTGTTGCTTTTGCTTAAAGTTTGGGGACCATTCTCCTGACCGAATCCATAGGGAAAATTCCTTCAATTTGCTGAATTGACCATATATTAATATTAATATTAATATTAATAATATTAATAAATATAAATATAAATATAAATATAAATATAAATATAAATATAAATATAAATATAAATATAAATATAAATGATTCAGCCAGTGGAGCTGCTGGAGGACGTGTTCTCTTTGATGGACACCAAAAAGTAGTGAGTTGCAATAGTCAATACGGGAGGTGACGAGACTGGATAAGCATAGCAGTGGTGTGAGGGGTATATATATCATTAATATATGATGAAACAAGTCATAATGCATCCGTTGTTTAGTATAAGACTATCAATAATCAGCATGGTATCGCAAATCTGTGAAAATGTTGCAGTGGATATGATAAATATACAGTAGAACAATTGTTTACAAATGCAATGTGTTCCCCAAACCTGTTCTAAAACCAAAAATTTTGCATCTTAGGTAATGTTTCCATTTGAAATGAATGGACATACAATTTTTTTTTTATCCTTGTGTAATTTAAAAACAACATTCTGTATAGTATAGAAATTGATGAGAACAAAATTTATGTTGATTACATTGCAGCAGCAAATGAGTGTGTAGTGTCATAGTCTATACGTTCAGTATGACCTAGCCCTAATTGGATACCAACTACCTTTGCTTTGCATTGTCGGATGTGGTATCCATTTCAGGCAAACAAACACAAACACAACAAGCATTGGCCAAATGATGAAATACAAGAAAAGGCACACAGTACTGAGACTTCTTTAATGCAGTCCCCAAACCTAACCTGTAGAATTGCATTTTTAATTATCTTTTATGTGGTCATGTTACGACTAAACTTCTATAAAATTCATATCTGAGCATACGCGGGAGTTGTTGGGGAATGTGATGGAGGAAATGTGTGTTTGCTGCTCAAGAGCCAACTGTCAGTGCCTGAATCCATGCTCATTCTCCTTTATGCTCATTGAATAAAATTGCGCGTTAGCGAACAAAAAAAAAATCTCACCCATGCATACTTGATTCAATCCAAGCCATTGAAGAGTCTTTCCAATAATCATAGAGCCTGCTTTGTCTGAGCATGTAGGGTGCACTGATTTTTATTTCTGGGAAAAAAAAGACTAACTTTCATCATGCAAAGATGTTTTTATCTTTTTCAAAAACATTCCTCATTGATGATTTAACTTTACATCCCACTTATTATACATGCTGGTTGTTAATTGTAATGTTCAATGGAGTAAGCACCAATGGCGTTGTGCTTTGTTGAAACGAAAGCTGGCTGCGAAAAAGCCGGTTGTTTTGATGATCCGTTGAGTTGTCCGATACCTATAATATATGAGACAAATTAACGTTGTACAGTGACATAAAATCCATCCATCGTGAAGACTTATGGAAGAAACATGAACCATGCCTTTCAAAAAAATAGATATATTATGTTACGTAATTTAACTTTTCTCTATTCATATTAAACACTGCCATATCTAGTTCAGGGTTATGGGATGCTGGAGCCAATCCCAGCAGAGTTCAGGCGAAAGTCGTACTCGACCCGAAGTCTTTGCAGGTCAGATATAGACACATCAACCCTTTATAGCTAAATATCCAGGTCCGAGCTCTGAGGGTCACTGACTTGCATTTTTTCCAGCTGTCCCGGCTGCAACACACCTGATTCAAATGATTAGCTCATCAACCAGCTTTAAACTAGCATTAGAATGATCCTGGTTATATGAATCCGGCCTATTGCAGCCCAGAGAGTTTGAAAACAGGCGGCACCTTGTGGACTGAGTTTTAACACCCCTGCTTTACACTAAATTTGAATCCACATTGCCTGTACACAGGTGTTTTCTAGTTTTCATCTTATTTCAAATAATCGAGCCCTAAACTCCAAGACCTGAATCTCAGTGATGCTTCTGGGAAATTAAAAGAGGGGACCAGTTGGCCCCCTAGGGTCTAAAATGTGGGTCAATTTCAAAGATTCATGGGGCCCGATTTAACTAGATTGCCAAGTATACAAAATAAAATGAAATAAATCAAAATACGTACATACATTGGAGCATGATATTTCTAAATTGCAAATGAAAAAAAAACATTATTTGAGTAAAAATTTTAATATATCAACAAACAATTTTAATTCAAGTGACACAATTTCTTCATACATAAAATAAACAATAATTTTCTTTTTTTGGTTATACAATCAATTCCATGCTATTTTGATATTTCACGGTATTACAGAAAAGACAAAGAGATCAGACGTAGCAATATATTTCTCACTTGCGTCTATTTAAACAAATTCCTTTGCTTTGAAGAGTTCCGATGTACTGCAACAGCTCTGACATCATTCCCATTAGCCACTAAATTCGAATCACGAACATCAGTTTGCTGCAACGAATTGTCACTACCCTCCGCAGACTTGTTCAAATGTTTCTTAAAAACAAGAATGTGCTTGTCTGATGCCTGTTTTTAAATGTATTTTAGAGTTTAATCTTATTCTCACAGTCCATACTGAAGCCATCCACCATGTTTGATGTAAATATTGCAATGCATCATGGGTAAATGAATATAAAATTCTCTCTTTTTTGTAGTTTCCGGCAGATCACGGAAAAGCCTGAAATATCCTCTACCAATACTTTGTAATGCACCGAAACAAATTGCAAGGTGATTATGGCTCGATATTGGTAAGTCAAGATGGCAGATGACTAAAGTTAAAACATCTGAAGGAAAACATGTTTCAATTGTTGTTTAACTAAATGTGATTTTTTTTTAGCTATTGTAAAGCAATATGCGCTAATTGTGATAGACTTGCGCCGTTGCTGGCACAGTGGAGTTATTAAGTTGCGCCAGTGGCTGTCAAAACATGTAAATGGCGCAACACTCACAAAATATATTCACCTTACCTCTTCAAATTTCTTGGCCTTATACAGCGCTGCTCCCTTGAGAAAGTTCAGCAATATTATGTCACACAAGACAGTACCCTAAATAAAAATGCTCAATCAACATACTATCACAACTTGGGCAGAGCACAGCATTTATGTCCACAGAGCACACCTATTGTGGACACATGGTCTCATTGATTAAATTGAACGAATGTTCAATCAATTCAAGAACACACAATACAAAAGAGTTGCCATAAAATTGGAATTTAAAGTTTCACTTGGTGGGTTGTTGAATTGGTGACTTTATTGTTGGTGTTTAATATTTACTATTTCCTCAATGTTATGATGAATTAATTCAAGGATAAACTCAAGGGAAAAGCTTTTATGAAGGAATTTCAAACACCCTTGCTTAGCACATATAGTTGCTTTGAAACATTGGATTGGATTGGATTGGATTGGATATGCCTTTATTAGTCTCACAGTGGAGAAACATGCCTCCAAAAGTATGTGGAATGCCATTTCATTTCATAAAATGCAACAGACTTAAACAAAATGTAACGGTGATGCCGTGGGCTGCGCAAGAATTAACCATATGCATATGTACTGCCGATTGAGGCCCACGAGTATTATCCCTGCAATATTGATAAAGTCTTTTTTTGCGAATTTGTGTAGTCTCCCCAAAGTATTGCTCCTTAGGGACCAGGGACCAATCATAGCAGAGTCCGGCACCACGTCTGGACAGTAGGGATATAGAAGCGAAACGTCCGACACCTTCAAATAAGTACAGATGACGGCTGAAGAAACCTTTTCATCGATGGGCCATTCCTGTACGACTGAGAGCTTACACGGACATAATATATACTAGAAATTGATTACTCTGAGGTTTACATTTAAGCTATTTTGTACAGCGTTCTGTAATACTCACCACTCCGATTGAAGTGAAGGCTGCTACCATATTTATTAGTGTGGGAATCATGTTGAACTTGCCTGCCTAAAATGGAAAACATTCATAAATGTCATAAGGAAAAATCTTTTATCATGAACAAAGTGCTTAAACATACTCACATTTCCATTGACAAGCACATCAAACCTAATAGCATAGGCTTTCACCAGTGTACGGTACTCAGTCCCATTTTCCATCTTATAATATTTGGCAAACCTCAATAAAGAAAACAAACATTGTGGGTCATTTGTAACACATTAGGACTCATGTGTGTCATGAACTGATGATTTAAACCGGGAATGGCCAAACCTTTCTTTCTAAAATTCGGCAGGTAGGCCGGGTCAACACAAGATATGGTACATATAAAAAACGGCATATATTTTTGTATGTATGTATGTATGTATGTATGTATGTATGTATGTAAAAAAAAACAAATCTGCGTCTCACCCACCATGGATGGTGTCTGTATGTAGCTGTATGTAAAAAAAAACAAAGCTGAGTTCTCACCCATCCGTGGTTCCCATGCGTTTCTGTCCCCCATTTTGTTGCTCGGGTCCTCTTGCAACCACCAGGAAGCTTGGGGATCTGCGCAGTGCTCCGACCTGTTCCCAGGCACGACTGTCACCTTTACCTTCCAGGCTCTCTCCAGCTCCTCTCTGAGCCCTTGGTATTTCTCGATTTTCTCATGTTCCTTCTTTCTGTTGTTTGTTGTTTGTTTCCATCACTCGGGACCGCTACATCCACGACAACGGCTTTCTTTTCCCCTTTATCTATGACCACGATATCTGGTTGGTTGTCCATTACCATGTTGTCGGTCTGTATCTGGAAGTCCCACAGGATCTTTGCTCGGTCATTCTCCACCACCTTGGGAGGTGTTTCCCATTTTGACCGTGGGGTTTCCAGTCCATACTCCGCACAGATGTTTCGGTAGACTATGCCAGCCACCTGGTTATGGCGCTCCATGTAGGCTTTCCCTGCCAGCATCTTACACCCTGCAGTTATGTAATCCAACACATAACTGCAGGGTGTAAGATCTCAGTAAGGTCTCAGGTGCCTCTTTGCACAACCTACACCTTGGGTCTTGTCTGGTGTGGTATATCCCTGCCTCTATGGCTCTGGTGTTCAGGGCCTGCTCTTGGGGGTGTTGCTTTGTGTAAGCGGTTCGGTAAATGATACAACTTCTGGATAGAGTTGAGGTTCTTTATTAGGACGGCTGTGTTGGTTGGAGGGAGAAGGCAATTGACATGCATGGCTCTCGTAGGCTCTCATCAGACTGACTTGCAGCAGCGCACATGCTCCTTTGATCTAAAGCCAGGCATCACTAGTAGAACATGCAGATACAATTTGCTCATATCATTACATCTCCCTTTCTTAATTTAATTCTTTACTTTTAACAAATGTAATTAATTTAATTATGTCAGTAATTAGCAAACTTAAACTTGAATAAAGTATTGCTAACTTTTGCAACAATAAATGAAACATTCACATGAAACATTCACACCATTTTTTTTTCATGATCACTTAGAAAAACATGTTAAATGGTTTCAATCAGTCTCTCAGGTGGTTTCACTTTCCTTGAGGATTTTTGGATAGCATGTCCTGGATTTAGAGGTGTTACAACAATCTGTTACAGTCTCTGTTCGTTGACTTGCTATGGTTGGTTCTTTGAGAAGATCTCGGCGGTTTCTTCTTAAAACAGCACCTTCCTGTGTCTGAATGTTGTATGACCTCGGTTGGACCTGACGCAGAACAGTTCCTTTCTGTGACCATGTGTCTGTTTTGTCTGTTTTGTCTTTGTACCGTACTTGGTCACCGGTGTGTAGTTCAGGTAGGTTCCGTGTTCCTCTGTCATGGTAGAACTTTTGTTTTTGTTTCTGTTGTTCTTTGATCTTCCTCACTTTCTCCCCTTCCTTTGTCTTTAGCAAGTTTTCCGGGATGGGTAAGTTGGATCTCAGCACGCGTCCCATGAGTAGCTGGGCCGGGGACATACCACACTCGATCGGCGTTGTGCGATACACCAGCAAGCTCTGGTAGAAATCCGTTCCACTGTCTGTTGCCTTGTACATCAGCCTTTTCACAGTCTTGACAGAACTTTCCTTGATGGCTCTGTTTAGATCTCTGGGATCCAGGCATATTCTGAGTTTTCCGTTCTTTTTCTCTACGACAACGAGTCTCACCCAGTCAGTCGGCTCATCTATTTTCTTTATCACATGCCTGCTCTCCATGTTGTCCAATTTTGATTTTAGCTGCTTTTGAAGAGCAAATGGGACTTTCCTGCATGGATGTATCACTGGTGGCACACTCTTGTCCACTCTGATTGTGTGTTCTCCTGGTCGGCAGCCTAACCCTTGAAACAAGTCTTTGTACTGCTCCATCAGTTGATCATATGCTGTCTCTTTTTGTCTATCACAACAAAAAACTCTCTTCACTAGAGTCTCTCACATGCCGACAATCCTAGTAGACCTTGCACATCCCATGTGTTTAAAATTGCTTTCAATGTATAGTTCTATCTGCTATTTTATTATGTATCATTTTACTTATGGTTTTATTGTTATGTGCTTTGTTTTATTGTTTTTATTGTAAAGTGTCCTTGGGTGTTTTGAAAGGCGCTTGAAATAAAATGTATTATTATTATTATCCCTTGGAACTATGATGAAAGATATATTGTGTAATTGGCCTTTATGTGTCACATTCACAATGCATTTTCCTCTCATTGGTATGACTGCACCCGCATAAGCTGTTACGTTCATGTTTGCTTTATGTATTTTTGGTCTCTGAAATGACATTCACATTGGCTCCAGTATCCAATTTGAATTTTAGATGAATGTTGTTCACTTTCAGCGTAGTGATCCAATCTCTTTCTTCTCTTCTTTTACAACATTCACATAAAGTTCCTCCACTTTATAATGATCATCTACTGCATCTACCTTGCCTTTCATGTCTTGGTTCCTGCAGCAACGAGCACAGTGATTTGCTTTGTCACAGTTTTTACATATTTTCCCATATGCTGGACACTGCTTTGGGGGATGTTGCGAACCACGAGTACAAGATTTTCACTCTTGCTTTGATCTCAGCAGTCTTGTTTTTGTTGAATCTGTGTGCATTTCTTTCCACTGCATCCACGTTGCAGCTAGCATCATTTAGCAACTCTTTAGCCTGTGATTTAACAGTCTCAGCGGATCTACACACTGCTAAGGCTTTTTCCAGGTCCAGATCTGATTCTCGGAGTAGCCTTTCTCTCAGTTTATTATCTGTAATGCCACACACTATTCTGTCTTTGATCAATGATTCTGTTAATCCACCGAACTCACATGTCTTTGATCTGTTTCTCAGCTCATTTGCATATTGGTCAATAGGTTCTCCAACTGTCTGTACACATGTGAAGAATCTGTGCCTTTCAAACGTCACATTGCGTTTCGGAATGCAGTAAGCTTCAAACTTTTCCATTATTTTTGAAAGCTTCATCTTGTCATCCTCAGCATCAAATGTGAAGTTATTGAGCTTCCTCTCCCACAATGTGCAAAAACATGGATGCTTTCATCTTTGAATGGCTTTCATCAGCTCCAATTGCAGACAAATACAGTTCCAAACGTTGCTTAAATCTCTTCCAATTTTCAGCCACGTTACCTGTTAGCTGCAGAGCTGTGGGTGGACGTAAATCTTCCATTTCTGCCATTTCCTGCCGTGGGTTGTGCTCAATGTCCTTCCTCCGTGGAATCTTCCGTTCCAAGTCCTTTTATTGTCCTCTTGTCTTCCAGACCAATTCTGACACCATGTGTTGCTTTGTGTAAGCGGGTTCGGTAAATGATACAACTTCTGGATAGAGTTGAGGTTCTTTATTAGGACGGCTGTGTTGGTTGGAGGGAGAAGGCAATTGACATGTGTGGCTCTCGTAGGCTCTCATCAGACTCACTTGCAGCAGCGCGCATGCTCCTTTGATCTAAAGCCAGGCATCACTAATAGAACATGCAAATACGATTTGCTCATATCATTACATTGGGCAGCCAGGATGAGTGCCTCTGTGCTGTCCTTTAGGCCAGCCCTCTCTAGCCATTGACAGGACTTATTGAGATAAGCCACTTCTGCTATGGTACATCCCGTGTAGGGGCTCCCGTGTAGTGGCTTTTCCTCCCATGATTGTCCCTCTTCCATCACCTCATTCTCTGTTCCCCATTGTCTGAGACATTCTCTGAGTACATCATCTGTTGGAGCCTTATCTTTGATGTATTCATGGAGCTTAGATGTTTCATCCTGGACAGTGGCTCTCACACTCACTAGTCCCCGGCCTCCTTCCTTACGGCTTGTGTACAGTCTCAGGGTGCTGGACTTGGGATGGAACCCTCCGTGCATGGTGAGGAGTTTTTGGGTCTTAACATCCGTGGTCTTAATCTCTTCCTTTGGCCACCTTATTATTCCTGCAGGGTATCTGATCACTGGAGGGGCATAGCTGTTTATTGCCCGGGTCTTGTTCTTGCCATTGAGCTGGCTTCTGAGGACTTGCCTCACTCGGTGGAGGTATTTGGTCATCGCCGCTTTCCTTGTTGCTAGTTCGAGGTTGCCATTGGCCTGTGGTATACCGAGGTACTTGTAGCTGTTTTCAATGTCTGCTATTGTTCCTTTAGGGAGTGAGACCCCTTCAGTGTGGACTACCTTGCCCCTCTTAGTCACCATCCGACTACATTTCTCCAGCCCGAATGACATTCCGATGTCACTGCTTTAGATTCTGGTTGTGTGGATCAGGGAGTCTATGTCCCTTTCGCTCTTAGCATACAGCTTTATGTCATCCATGTCGAGGAGGTGACTGATCATAGCTCCATTTCTGAGGCGGTATCCATAGCCTGTCTTGGCGATTATCTGGCTGAAGGGGTTCAGTCCTATGCAGAACAGCAGTACGGAGAGTGCATCACCTTGATATATGCCACATTTGATGGACACTTGCGTTAGTGGCTTGCCATTGGCTTCAACTGTGGTTTTCCACATCCTCGTCGAGTTTGCAACGAAGGCTCTCAGGGTCCTGTTGACCTTATACAACTCCAAGCATTCAGTGATCCATGTGTGTGGCATTGAGTCATATGCTTTATTGTAATCAATCCAGGCTGTGCACAGGTTGGTATGTCGGGACCTGCAGTCTTGAGCGACTGTTCTGTCAACCAGCAGCTGATGTTTGGCACCTCTAGTATCTCTACTAATGCCTTTCTGTGCTTTGCTCATATATTGATCCATGTGTCCACTTATCTTAGCCGCAATGATGCCTGACATGAGCTTCCATGTTGTGGAGAGACAGGTTATTGGCCGATAGTTGGAAGGAACTGCACCCTTTGAGGAATCCTTCATCAGGATTGTTCGCCCTTCGGTTAGCCATCCTGGGTGAGTCCCATCCATCAGCAACTGGTTCATTTGTGCTGCTAGGCGCTCGAGGAGAGCTGTGAGTTTCTTTAGCCAGTAGGTGTGGACCATATCCGGGCCTGGTGCCGTCCAGTTTTTTATACCTGAGACTCTTCCTTGTATATCTGCCGCTGTGATGGTAACTGGGTTCTGTTCAGGGAGATTGCTGTGCTCCTCTTTCAGAGTCACCAGCCATTGTGCACTGCTGTTATGTACGACCTCCTTCTCCCATATGCCTTTTCAGTATCTTTCAGTTTCCAGCCTTGGAGGGTCTGCTCTGCTGTTATAAACCTGCCACTGAGCGTACACTTTCGCAGGTTGTGTTGCGAACAGCCTGTTTATTCTTCTGGCCTCATTCTCGTTCGTGTACCTCTTTAGGCGACTGGTCAAGGCCTGGAGCCTTTGTTTGGCAGTTTCGAGTGCTTCAGGTATGGTTATCTGCATGTACCTCTTGGGTATTGGCCTTTTATTCACACCTCTCTGGATCTCCGTTAATTGACTTAAATCTTTCCGAGCCGCCTTGTCTTGGCCTCAACCGTCTTTTCCATGGTGGGTAATGAATCTCATGGCTCTCATGGTTGCTCTTGTAGCCGAGCATTTCTAGGATCACTGATGCTGAGGTGTATATCAGCTCATTGGTTTCCGTCATCGTTCCGGTCGGGATCGTTCTCAGTGCTGCATTCACAGTTTTCATGAGACTTTCAGGTCGTACTTCACATAGCTGATGTAATTGGTTTCTTAGTTGCCCAGTTTTCATTCTTGCCATGATCTTATCTCTCAGGTCAGTTGCTGCCTCGCTCAGCATTTCATTCATTGGGGCTTGTCTCCCAATCTCTGGTTGAACCTCTTCCTCTGATGTGGCAGCCTGGGGCCCTTCACCTCAGAATTTGTGTTGTACCTCATCAATCTCAAGTTGTGATATATATATATATATATCTTCTTTTCCTTTCGGCTTTTCCCCTCAGGGGTCGCCACAGCGAATCAATGTCCTCCATCTATCCCGGTTTTGTGCATTCTCTTCTCTCACATCAGCTACACATCACATCATGTCCTCTTTGACCACATCCATAAACCTCCTCTTCGGTCTTCCTCTCGGTCTCCTGCCTGGCAGTTCAAGGCTCAGCATCCTTCTCCCTATATAGTCACTCTCTCTCCTCTGGAAATGTCCATACCATCTCAGTCTGGCCTCTCTGACTTTCTCTCCAAAGCCTCTAATATGAGTTGTCCCTTTAATGTTCTTCCAATGTGCTTGTTTTTAGTTTTTACGATTCCTATAACCACTGGAAATACTCGACAGTCACCAGAGGAACTTATGGTCGAATTCCAATCCGCTTTGGCTGTCGGATCGTCTCGTGATTCCGGTCATTTATCCGGACCACGGACGAGAACACGGACGAGAACACGTACCATCTCCACCCACCTGTACCCGCTGTTGAGGGCTAACCTGGACGCTGCCTGTCTCTCGACGTTGCTGGTTGCTATCATGTCGTTCCTCCAACGACTCGTTGGACGGCTGCAGTATTCGGCGTCAGAGCTGCTTGACCTCCGCTCCCGGTGGACGAGCGTGCCACAGGCGATTTTCCGATTACCGGAAATCGCTCGCCGCCCTTCCCAGAGGTATATCCACCGCGGATCACGTCGAGACTTTCACCTCGACGACTCCAAGGATATCACCTCCCTGTGGTCATCTTTCCGCCGGCCACGCAGAGGTTACAGCCGCTCCGTGCAACACCGTGTGTGCCCCTCAAAATGACACCACCAGCGTCACCTTCGGCCTCCTGAACATCCGCTCGCTTACGGGGAAGGGTTGTCTTATCCAAGACATCCTTAGTGACCGTAAGTTGGACTTCTTCTGCTTGAATGAGACCTGGCAAACGGCGGGGGACTTTTCCGAGTTGAACGACACCACGCCACCTGGGTTTGTTTACCTCTCAAAACTCCGCCTCTCGGGCCGTGGAGGCGTTCTCGCGATATTTTACCGCGAGATCTGGAAAGTCACTCAAGTGCCAGTCCCGGAAACACTCTCATTTGAATGCCTTGCGTGTCAAATTTCTGGTCCATCTCCCACAGTTATAGCCACTGTATATCGTCCCCCCAAACCACATCGTGACTTTTTAAAAGACTTCTCAGCTGTCCTCACACACCTCTCCACTCTGTCACCAAATATTATTATCCTTGGGGACTTCAACATACACATTTACAATTCCACCCATCCCCTCATCAAAGACTTTATTTCCTCACTGGAGAGTTTTGGCTTGCATCAATTCTCTGATTTCCCCACGCATATAAAAAGGCATATCCTGGACTTAATATGCTGCTGTGGTTTTACCCCCGCCAACTGCACAGCAAACGAACTAGCTGTAACGGATCATTTCCTTGTCTCATTTAACGTTCCCATCACACTCTCTCTCCCCAAGCCACCGCGCATCATCACTTATCGGAACATCAAACACATTGACACTGTCACCCTCACTGCAATGGCTGCCAACCTCAATCCGGACTACAACTCCCCCCCTGATGAACTTGTTTCCCGATACAACACGGACCTTGCTAACATGCTCAACACCCTTGCTCCTGTAAAATCCCGGTCAGTCCAATTCACTCGATCCGCCCCTTGGTTCACCGCCCAACTCCGCTCCACCAAGGCGAAAACTCGGCAGCTGGAAAGACTTTACAGAAAGACCGGCCTCACCACCCACCAGGACATGTACACAGCTCACCTCACCCACTACAAAAACTCTATCACACGTGCAAAATCACAATACTACTCTGGACTGATTGACGCTAACACTGGGAATCCACGGACTCTGTTTTCCCTGTACACCAAAATCATTCAACCCCCTATCTCCCCCCCCCCCACACTTTCACTCCTCAGACACCTGCAACGCACTACTTCAGTTTTTCACTGAAAAGATCAACAAGATCCACCAGCACCTCGGCTCCTCTGTATCCCCCCTCCCCCAACCTTCCTTCTCCCTATCAACTGCTGTCGTCTTTTGAACCCCCTCATCCCTCCTTACTTTCTGACCTCATCACCAAGTCCAAGAATTCCACCTGTCAACTTGACCCCCTCCCTACTGTCCTCATCAAATCTTGTCTACCCGCTCTCCTCCCTTTTATTTCAGCTATTATTCACTCATCATTGTCCACTGGAATTGTTCCTGTCCCTCTCAAAACCGCAGCTGTAACGCCAATCCTGAAAAAACTTGGTTCAGATCCCAATGATTTCAATAACCTACGTCCAATTTCGCATCTTTCATTTATCACTAAAATTCTCGAAAAAAACGTCGCCCGTCAACTCCACTCTCACCTCACTCACAATAACCTCTACGAACAATTCCAGTCTGGTTTCCGTCCCCGCCACAGCACTGAATCAGCCCTCATAAAAATCACGAATGACCTTCTCATAGCAGCAGATACCGGCTCCCTCTCTATTCTCATCCTTCTTGATCTATCTGCGGCCTTTGACACCATTTCTCACCCCATCCTGCTCAACCGACTCTCCACTCTAGGCGTGACACACACCCCACTTAATTGGTTTCACTCCTACCTCACTGGCCGCACACAGTTTATCCAAATTACCTCATTCACTTCACGGCCCTCCCCTGTGTCTTCTGGTGTGCCCCAAGGGTCTGTTCTGGGGCCCCTTCTCTTTATTATATACCTTCTTCCCCTTGGTGATATCTTCCGCAAATTTGGAATTCATTTTCACTGCTTCGCGGATGACACCCAGCTCTACCTCTCCAGTAAACCCGACGCCTCTCTTCCACCTGCATCCCTTACACTTTGCCTCTCAGAAATCAAATCCTGGTTTTCTCATAACTTTCTCAAACTAAACAGCGAAAAAACTGAACTTCTCCTTGTCGGTACAAAATCCACCCTTAACAATGCAAACAGTTTCTCTCTCACCATTGACAGTTCTACCGTGTCCCCCGCCCTTCAGGTTAAGAGCCTGGGTGTCATCCTTGATAACACACTATCTTTTCACTCCCATATAAATAACATGACCCGGTCTGCATATTTTCACCTCCGCATTATCAATCGTCCCCGTCCCTCTCTCACCCCTCACACCACTGCCATCCTCGTCCATAGTCTCGTCACCTCCCGTATCAATTATTGTAATTCACTTCTTTTCGGGGTCAATCAAAAATGTCTCCATAAACCCCAACTAGTCCAAAATTCCTCAGCCCGGATCATCACAAAAAAAAACCTCATTTCACCACATCACTCCTGTCCTCCAACAGCTCCACTGGCTCCCTGTTAAACTCCGTATTGAATGCAAGATACTTCTGTTTACATTTAAAGCCATCCATAACCTTGCCCCCCCCCCTATCTGTCTGACCTAATTCAAATCTCCGTTCCTTCTCGGGCCCTCAGATCCTCTTCCTCCCTCCACCTCTACATGCCCTCTGCCCGTCTCACAACGATGGGGTGCAGAGCTTTCAGCCGCTCCGCACCTAAACTCTGGAACTCACTTCCACCCAACATCCGCAACATTGACTCCCTTCCTACTTTCAAATCTCACCTGAAAACTCACCTGTTTAAACTTGCTTTCATGGTCTAATTTATTCTGCTGTTTTATTATTTATTGTTTTATGCATGATTTTACTGTTTTCTGTGTTGTCTTTGTTTAAATTGTCCTTGAGTGTTCAGAAAGCCGCTTGTAAATTAAATGTATTATTATAATGTACTCATTCCTGATCCTATCCAACCTGGTCACTCCCAAAGAAAACCTCAACATCTTCAGCTCTGCTACCTCCAGCTCTGCTTCCTGTCTTTTTTTGAGCGGCACTGTCTCCAGTCCACGGTTTTATACACTTTTCCTTTCATCCTAGCTGAAACCCTTCTATCACACATCACACCTGACATTTTTAAAATAAAAATGTCAACTGTATACTGTAAATGTGAAAAACCGTTTCATAAAAAAACTGTACATAGTGCAAGTATCAAGAAAGGCATAGTGATATATTTAGCTGTATTGCATCAACCCATATTTACAAGTGTCCAGTTTTTTTTCCTCACATGTGATCATTGAGAATTGCAAAGCCTGACAGCAGTCGGTAGGAACGAGCGGCGGTACCTCTCCTTCTTGCAGCGCGGGTGTAATAGTCTCTGGCTTAAGGTGTCACATCCTAATTGGCGTCAGGTGCACGCCCGTCCCCCCCCTGCCCTCCGGGCTCATTCACCTGATTCCAATCCCTTTGATTGTGCCTTCTGGCTATAAAAGCCACCCGTTCCCACTCGGTCATCGCCGGGGTATTCTTCCTTTCGTTACCCTGTGAGGTGTGGCAATGGATGAGCAGGTGTCAGTTGTGGGAAGCTGGTTGTAAGAGGGGGGCAGGGAGGGTAAGTCCACAGCGAGAGTTGGCGCAGGTGCAACTACAGGTGTTGTTGACGGTGGGCCGGGGGCGACGGGGGTCTTGTCAAACCAATTGAAAAGCGGTTAAGTTCATCTGCCCAGTCCTTTTCTTTTTCGTTCATTGTCACTGGGCTTTTGTGGCCTGAGATATTTTTCAGGCCCTTCCAGACACCAGCGACATTGCTGGCTTGCAGCTGCTCCTCCATTTTCTTCCTGTAGGCCTTCTTCCCCTGTCTGATCTTCCTCCTCAGTTGGATCTGCACGGCCTTCAGTTCCTCTTTATTGCCCGACACAAAAGCCCTTTTCTTTTCCTTCAGGAGGGATTTAATGTCAGGATTAATCTATGGTTTGTTGTTGGAAAAACACCGCACAGCCCGGGTGGGTACAGTGTTTTGTTCACAAAAGTTTATGGTGTCGGTGAGTGAATCAATGTCATCCCTATGAATCTCAGTAAAGAGCTCCCACCTGGTTGAGTCAAAACAATCCCGCAGAGCTTCTTCAGCTTCTGTGGACCATCTGGCCAATGGGTTTGTACACAGGCTGCAGATATATCATATTGTGGTCTGCTCTTCCAGAGGGAATGGGGGGGATGGTTTGTACGCATCCTTGGCATTTGAGTAGAATAAGTCCAAGATGATATTGTCTCTGGTCGCACAAGTTACATATTGTGTGAATGTTGGGAGGGAGGATTTCAGGGGAACGTGATGGAAGTCCCCTGAGATGATGAACAAGGCATTGGGGGACTTCGTTTGCAGCTTGTTTAACACAGTCATGAGGGGTTCGGAGGCAGCGCCGCCATTTGCTGTAGGGGAAATGTACGCTGTCACGGCTATGTAACATCTGACTCACGACCGAGTTCCCTTCCTTTTAATCCCTTAAGGGAAAAGCCGAAATGAAAAGAAGAAGATTATTATTATTATTATTATTATTATTATTATTATTATTATTATTATTTGTTCAGTTCTAATTCTTGTTTCTTATCTGGTTCGGTGTTCAACGAAGTTCTGTGATAAAAATATCATCGAGGACGATAGATGGTGAACAAAAAGCTACTTTATTCTAGTGAAACAAAAAAAGAAACGGTTTTCATGCATGCACGTCATACTAACTGCACAGGGAACCATTCTTTATATTTTACTTTACTTTATCTTATCTAATCTATCTAACTTTATCTAATATTATATAACCTAATCTAACCTATCTAACACCATGGAGAAGGCGAAAAACCTCTGTCACTACTGCTGTGATTTGGAATCTCTCCATTTGTGAGAGTTTTGAATTTTGACGAGGAAAACTCCTTCTCGGCTCTCCGTTTTTTTTTTTTTTTTTTTTTTTTTTTTTTTTTTTTGGAGCAACCACACTCTGGCATGGTGTACTATTCCGAGCTACAACACAGGGTCCCCTTCACGCATTTGTTGATACAAAACCTTTGCGTAATTCACCTGAGAATTAGTTATCATATTCATTAGCATTGCTCTCAAGCATGGAATAATACAACCAATGACTAAGAAAATAAATACAATCACAATTGCGATAGGGATAAACATTCTGAGCAAAGTCGTATACCACGGGTCCCCAAAAAGCATGTCAAAAATCCACGGGTGATCAAGCCGTGTACCTTTGGCCATAGCATCTCTGAGATCCCTGATAACAGACAAAGCATCAGTCATGTTTATTGAATTCGCTTCTTCGGGTATGTATGTACAACAAGTGTCACCCACCATAGCACAGACACCCCCTTGTGGGGCTGTCAAAAGGTCCAAAACCATTCTATTTTGCAGCACCATTTGTCTAATTGCTGCAATTTCGGTGTTTTGCATTTCATCTACTTCCAAGATAGCATTTAAAAACACTTGACATCTGTAGTCAATTGTTTCAATTCGTAGCAAGTTTTTAGCCACTCCAATTTGTGGACAAAGAGCTAACATTACCTTCCTACCAGTGCTATGGTGTTTGAATTGTTCTGGAACATCAGTTCCCCAGATCGAATCATGGGGCTTAAATGACACTCTTGTTTTCGCATGATGGTGCGCTGGATGACTGGTAACGATGAAAGTATTGTCAGTCTTCAACAGTAGCCAAAATGGAACTGTATAGTGCCACTTAGCAGTTTTTTTGACGACGATACTAGTGCAGCGTGTTCTACCGGAAACAAATTCCTTGTATGTTCTACATACTTGGCAATAAAGATGATTCTGATTCTGATTCTGATTACAGTAACAGGTGCGCACAAACCGTAGGCTCTCGGAAGAATAAAATAATATACTTTCCAATCGCATAACCACCAAAGATGTGAGATACGGGTAAAATGGTGACATTAGTGTTTAACGGTAGCACATATAAACATCTATCCTCATCTATAAAAAGTTTTGACCTGTATCGTACATTGCAACGCATACTGGTAATCGCAACCCGCTCTCGGTCATAACCTGATTTTTAGTTTCCAAAATGGTATCTAAACCTGGAACAATCTCTCCTCTTGAAGCATTGCGAAGAACCGGAAAATGTTGATCAGGTTTATGAGAAGATATTAACATATACGCAGCTCGAGCCATCTTATCTCCAAATACCTTTGAATGCACGCGTTGTTGCAATTAATGAGCATAACGATACCACGTGTTTGATAACAACGGATTCCAGTCATGTTTTTCTCCTGCAAACGGTTGATATAATGTGTCCACGACACCTGAATTTTGGGCCTTTTTGTCCGGTGTTTCCATTTGGCTGTCAGTTTGATGTGTGGTTTGCGCTGGAGAGACGATGTTACGACTGGTGATGTCACAGATGACATCATGCATATAGTTATGGGAAAACCAATGTGATGTTTACGAAAATCAGGACAGAGTCTCAAGTCCATGCATCCTGCAACCTTGTGGGTTACGATAACGAGTTGGATATCTGTCATTGTGCCATTTCCAGTTCCTAACCAGTTCCCTTGAGCTATCTTGATGACAGTTCGTTTTGCTTCTTGGGCACAGCTATTTTGAACCCACTTTGTTTCGGGCTCAGAATGGACCACAACGGAATCCCAACCAGTGGTCCAAGCCTTCCCTGACTTGATACGAGCGTACCAAGAACCATGAGGATAATCACTTCCATTTTGTCGTGCTTCGTTCACGAGGATGCTAAGGGGAAATGAGACGATTCATGCATCTTGTAGTGGCAAGCAGGCTACAGGATGTGCCATGCTTGGACACTTGTCTGAATTTGTTTGGTGTAATGCTGGAATTTCGCAGGCTGATGGAATGGGAGGCTCTACGTGTGTCATCTGGATTGCCTCCACGAATGCGTACAGCAAGATAATGTGGACCAAACCCATGGCTATGGAGTAGTTTGGCTCCGTCTCTCTTCCACCTGCTCAGGATCTGGTTGGTGAACGATCTTGCAATGGCTTTGATGCACCCAGTTGGCTCTTTCGGCGATCTTGATGGCAGTTAGCGTTGTGATAGGCACGGTGAATGGCCCCTCCCACTTTGGTCCAGACCAGGACTTTCTCTTGATTGCCTTGATCAGCACCTCGTCTCCGGGGCGCAGCAGCCTCTGTTCCTGTGGAGGGAACAAAGAGGACTGCGGCAGTATACATGCTGTGGACCTCTTTTTGTTGTAAACATTTCACACAACGATTTTGCCAACAAAACGCTTGGATCTGATTCATTCTTTTGCCAGGGCACATCTTCCCATAATGGGAGGATGAAAGGTCTGCCATGCAAAATCTCAAAAGGCGTTAAGCTATTATTAGTGGGCATTATTTTCATATATAATTTCACCAGAAATAGACGTTGAGGCCATAGTTTGCCTATTGTCTCCATTGTTTTTCCTGAGTCGATTTTTTTTATCTTACCATTCGTTCTTTCAACTAATCTTGCACTCTGTGGATGATATGCACAGTGATTTTTTAATGCAATTCCTAAATGTTCGGAAATTTTGGTTATTACGTCCTTAACAAAATGTGGCCCATTATCACTCAAAATTATTCTTGGTATGCCATGTTCTGGAATAATACGTTTGCATAATGCTTTTGCAACGGATAATGCATCGGATTTCTTTGAAGGCACAATTTCCACCCATTTGGTGAATGAATCAATTAACACCAAACAGTTTTTATAAGAACTACTTGTGCTTAGCTCAATGAAATCCACGTGGACCACTTCAAAGGGGTGTGACCCCTGTGGAAATGTTCCTCTTTTTGTCCGCATATTACACTGTGGATTATGTTTCCAGCATATCAAACAACTCCGCCAAAAGTTTTTTTGCATATGAGTTGAAACCTCTGCTTAAATGGAATACTTTTCCTGCATGTGACCTACCATGGCTCAATCGAGCCACCATAGGGAACATGTTGTCTATTTTATACAGCTCATCAACTAGCTTAGCACCATCGGTCAGTCACAGATCTTTTTCAGATTTTGTAGCGAACACTAGCATATCCTTCAAAACTTGTGTGGGCACTAATTCACGTGTCTCTTGATTTATTAGATTGAAAGTAGTCTGAGCAGCCTTCTTGGCGGCTGCATCTGCTCTGCAATACCTGATCTAATCCTGTCTTTAGCCCTTGTGTGCGCTGCACATTTACATACAGCCACACTTTTTGGAAGGAGGATAGCTTTCAACAATCCTCTCAATAAACCTGCATGTTCAACAATCTTTCCTTCTGTCCATTTATGCTTCAGTCAATGCAACAATTTCTGCTGCTTGCGTTGAATAAGTCTTTGGTAATGAACCATCAGCAATAATTTCAACGTGGATGCAGTCAGGTAAAGGTGTGTCATCCAAATCAGGTTGTAGAAATGTCATAATCTTTTTTTTCTCTAGAAGTTCAACTTCGTTTTGGCAAAACTGTAACATAGTCAAGGAAGTTTTGTTACCTGTACGTTCTACATTTTGGAACAAAGTGATTGATACAGTTTTTTTGTCTTCAGTTAGTGAATCAAGCAAGATGTCGTCAATGTACAAAAGAATTTGAGAAGGCATCGAATTTTTTAAAGTCAGCAATACATGAAGACATTTCTTGTGAAAAAAAAGTTTTTGGTGTAACGACTGATTCTTCCCAATAGGGGACATGTGTTTCATTTTGTTCTTATCCTAAAACACATCTGGTGTTCCATCAGCAGCAAGGGGAGGGGGAAGAGTGAATGGGAGACAAGAGAGGGCAGCCGTTAGAGGAAGTGGTGGAGTGGACCCCGCGCGCAGATCCTCCCCCCTTTGACCTCTGACTCCAAAGCTCAAATTCCCCAATTCACAGCTCGCCCCTCCTACCGCATCGGTTAATTCTCTCCAGTAATGCCGATTTCAAGACCATGAGCTCCTTTGTCCTTTTAAGGCAGCAGGTACTTTTTCAGCGGCCATATTTGAAGCTTTTTCATTCTTTCCAATCTGCTTGAATTGGTCAACATATATGGAATCCTCATCATGTCAGAACTCATGTCCAGAGCGTCCCATGAATATGTTTTCACAACTACCCCACTTTTTTATATATTGAATTTCATACCCCGGTGAATTGGAGCTTTCTTTGAACAAATTCTCTCAAATCCCCATTTCACCTACAAATTCTCTTCCAAAGAAACACACACCCACAGTGTTAATTCAAACAAAGAACAAGGACAAAGACACCCATTGTGTTAGTCTCCAACCACAAGACGCACTCGCATACACAGTGAATGCATATGCACACGCACGCACACCCGCACGCACTCACTCTCTCTCTCTTGGCAGTCCATCGAAGTCGAGGATGACGTCGCTTCCATTGCTTTGTGGGGTATTGGACAGTGGTTATTGGCGCTGGCGGCGATGCCACTGTAGGTGACTATGAAGCCCGATTCTGGAGCCACAAATCCTGCCACATTCAGGACATGTGAGGCCAGGACCGGGCTGGCGAGACGGTACTGAAGCAGCACAAAGGTGTCTTTGCTCGTGCCGCACGATCCTCCTCTGGGTGCGCTTGTCTTCAAGTTGTGTCACCCCTTCGTGGCATAAGGAGCGCCACAGTGGCCTGTTCGCTGCAGCAGACTCCAGATCGCTGGGCTTGATGTTGCAGTTCTTTAGAGTCTGTTTAAGCTGGTCTTTGTATCGCAGCTTAGGACCACCAGGCTTCCTCTTCGCTGACAAGAGTTGTCCATAAAGCACCTGTCGAGGCAAGCGGCAGCTAGGCATCCGGATGACATGTCCAACCCACCGAAGTTGCCTCTTTGCCAGTATGGCCTCGATACTGGTGGAGGCAGTGCGTTGAAGGATGTCGGTGTGTGGAACACGATCCTGCCAGGTGATGCCAAGGATTCGTTGGAGGCACCTGATGTGGAATGCATCAAGGCGTCTCACATGGCGTCGATAGATGGTCCAGGCTTCTGCGCCATATAGCAGCGTGGACACACACACTGCTTGGTAGACTGCGACTTTTGTTGGAGTTCTTAAGTGGTTGTTTTCGAACACACGAGTACGCAATCTGCCAAAAGCTTTGGAGGCTTGATGGATGCGGGCCTGGACGTCATCATCAATTAGACAGGAGGGTGTTAGAATGCTGCCGAGGTAGCTGAATTGTTGGACAACCTTGAGGGGTGTGTGAACGCTGGGGTTGGAGAACTCTCTTTTGCCATGACCTCCGTTTTGGTTACATTGATCACGAGACCGAGTGATCGGTAGACGGAGGACATGGTATCAAGGGCATTTTGCATGGGAGCTGGGCTGTGGGCCAGCAGAGCACAATCATCTGCATACTGTAGCTCGTGGATGCCGCTGATCAGGGTCTTGGTCTTGGCCTGTAGGCGTCTGATGTTAAACAGGTTACCATCCAGGCGGAATTGGATTTGTACGCCGCCACCTTCCTGGATGGACTTATGGAAGAGGAGTGTAGCTGCCATCAGGAACAGGTTGAATATAGCAGGGGCCAGTGCACAGCCCTGCTTCACCCCGACTTCCACAGGGAACGGGGAAGATTGCTGGCCACCAACAAGTACAGTTGCTTGCATGCCGCTGTGGAACTGTTTTAGGATGCCGAGAAATTTGGAGGGGATGCCAAATTTCTGCAGTATGGTCCAGAGAATGTCACGGTTAACTGTGTCAAATGCCTTTGTAAGGTCAATGAAGGTGATATAGAGGTCCTTGTTTTGTTCCTTGCATTTCTCCTGAACTTGGCGCGCAGCGAAGATCATGTCCAGAGTGCTTCGATCCTTCCTGAAGCCGCATTGTGTCTCTGGGAGGATGTCTTCGGTAATGTGCGATGTAAGACGGAACAGCATTACTTTTGCAAGAATCTTGCCAGCAACAGAAAGTAGGGAGATGCCACGGCTGTTGCCGCAGACTGACTTGTCCCCCTTCCTTTTGTAAATGGTGCCAATGTTGCTGTCTTTCCATTCCTGAGGAAGTGTCCCGTTTTGCCAGATGTTGCAGATGAGGTGGTAAAGCTTCCGTGTCAGGAGGTAACCGCCGCTCTTGAAGACCTCAGCTGGAAGTCCATCAGGGCCAGGGCTTTTGTTGTTTTTAAGGCTCCGGATTGCAGAGAGGACCTCTGTGAACTGAGGAGGTTCATCAAGGGAGGGAACTGATGGAAGCTCTGGGAGGGAGTCAAGGACAGATGTGTCTGAAGGGTTTACTTGGTTGAGCAGGGAGTCAAAGTGCTCTGCCCAGTGCTCAAGTATTAGCTGTTTGTCCTTCAGTAGTACAGAACCGTCTGCAGATTTAACTGGGACAATGTGTTGTCTTCGTGGGCCGTGCAGGGATTTTACAGCATCATAGAAGGCGTGTGTGTTGTTGTTGTCTGCATGCCTCTGGATTTCTTGGGCCTTGCTGAGCCACCACTTGTTCTCCATCATCCTCAGCTGTTTCTGTGTTTCACCACGGATGGCCTTGTATTGAGAGAGGAGAAGTGGAGAATGAGGGTTGGAGAGAAGTGTGGTATGGGCTTTGCGCTTGGCTTCCAGAAGCTCCTGTATGGCAGCTGAGCTGTTATCGAACCAGTCTTAATGACGTTTCTGAGTGAAGCCGATGGTCTCAGAGGCAGCTTGATGAATTGTTGTCCTCAATTTTTTCCATCTGCTTTCAACATCAAGGTCACCGTTACTGGTGTCGTTGTCCAGGCTGGCAAGTCCCTCTGCCAGCTTGTGGCGGTAGCTGGCTGCACATTCTGGGGACTCCAGGGCCCTGGTGTTAAGACGCCTTTGGGGTTGCTGTTTCTTATGAGGAGGTCGAATTCTCAGCTTGAGCCTGGACTTGATCAGTCGATGATCAGTCCAGAATTCAGCCCCACGCATGGCCCGCGTGATGCAGACATCATTTTGGTCTCGTTGCCTTGTGATGATGTAGTCCAGTAAGTGCCAATGTTTGGACCTGGGGTGCATCCATGATGTGATGTATTTCTTTTTCAGTTGAAAGATGGTGTTAGTTACAATCAACTGATGCTCACAGCACAGAGTGAGGAGTCGGAGGCCATTGCTGTTTATTTTCCCCGTCCCGTGCCTTCCGATTACTTGTTTCCAGAGCCTGGCATCAGTACCTACTCGGGCATTGAAGTCACCCATCAGAACAAGTTTATCAGAGGCAGGGATTTTGGATATGGTAGCATCCAGGGACTCGTAGAAGGCATCTTTGGTGTTATCGTCAGCATTCAAGGTGGGAGCATAGGCGCTGATTAAAGTTGCGAAGCGACCTTTTACCAGGGGAATACGCCAGGTCATAAGCCGTTCACTGATGCCTTGGGGGGACTCAGGGATGTTACTGAGTAAGCTGCTTTTCACAGCAAAGCCAACTCCATGGAGTCTTCGCTCATTCTCTGGGAGACCCTTTCAGAAGAAGGTGTAACCTTCACCAACTTCTGTGAGTGAATCCTCGCCTGAGAACCGAGACTCACTGAGTGCGCCAATATCGATGTTGTACCTTCTCAGCTCATGTGCGATGAGGGCAGTTCGTCTTCGAGGTCTCTCCATCCCGTCTCGAGCATCGAGGAGGGTGCGAACATTCCAGGAAGCCAGGTTCATAGTCATGGGTTTGATTATATTTCGTTTTCGACCGCAGAGGGGGGATGCCTTGGTGGCTGCGGTGGGCCACCCAGGTGTGGTGGAACAAGCAATGTTTAGGTCACCTTTTCTAGACCCTTCCCCTATAAGGGGTGAGCAGTGCGGACCCTGAATAGGGCTGCTCAGACGCACAGGATGCTGCCGAAGGATAATGTTGCTCCATCCAATCTTTGCAACGACCATCAATCTTGTACCGCCCCTGTGTAGGAATCAAGCTAGAAGCTTCCAGTCACATCCATGACCTGCCCCCGTCACTTTATCCTATCGCCAGTGGACTTATATGGTGGAAGCTGAAACCTGCGCTACTAGTGGATTTAGTGTGAGGGACGGGGCGCGCAATTCCTTCCCCCACATACTTGGCCGCACCCACTGTATTCCAGTGGCAAGAGTGAAGACTCGAGACGACCTTCAGGTGAGTGCGGTTGCAAGGGGCTGCCGGTGGTCCGATCTGTTGGACTCCGCCTACGCCTACCCCCGGGTGCGGATTTGGGATCACTCTTTGTTATGGCCTCTACCCTCCGACCTGTTCGGCTTGGGTGACCCTGCCAGGAGTACAAGACTCCAGCCGACATAGCTCTCGGGGTCACAGAGACGCGCAAAGTGCCTCACCACGATAAGGTGGTGATCCCAGTCGAGGCAGACGCACTCACATGCACACACACTAACAGTTCAAATCTCCCTCGCCCCCACCTTTTTTTCTTTGTGAGACAAAGAAACTTTTGCGTTTCACTATTCCAGTGTAGATCAACTAATTTGAATGTATTAATTTCACAGATAATCCAGTACCAATAGCAGCTGTGTTTTAAAATAACATATAACGTCTGGATCAGAATAAAAAAATCTTTCGATTTCCCAATTCATCAACAGCCCTCGCACAGAACTGAATTCCAGGAAATCACCACCTTGTGAAGAATTTTTTTACTGGAAAACTCTGAATCTACTTCGGTGTGCGGTTTCAACCAGACGCATCGACCCAGATAATAGCATCGATGGTCGCGTGCACTAGTGCGTCAGTGCACCTTTCGGTCCGGCTTTATGGAGACCCTACTCGGTCAGATCACGGAACAGACCCGGAAAACGGGTCAGGAACCGATGATGATCAAAAAAGTCCTGTTACAAATCAGTAGATACGTGGATTAACATGAATAGGACACCCTCTGGTCATAAAGGGATCCCACAATACATTGAAACAGTGGCTGCTAGCTCGTGCGTCACTTACCTAGCGAACTTCGTCGACACAGCCGTGTAGTCAGTCAGCCAGAATGTCGGAAGGGCTCCACCGCGCCGATACAAGCAGGTGCTTCCAAGAAGATTATGATCTTCCTGTCTCCCGTGAGAAATCGCGGAGAAGCTCCACCGGAGAGAATAATAATAAAAAACTCTCCATCTCTCGTAGTCAGCCATCAACCGGGAACCCCCCCCCCCCTCTTCAGACCGTCTGTTTGGCACGGGTTTCGGCGCCAATTTATATTCGGTTCTAATTCTTGTTTCTTATCTGGTTCGGTGTTCAACGAAGTTCTGTGATAAAAATATCATCGAGGACGATGGTGAACAAAAAGCTACTTTTTCTAGTGAAACAAAAAGAGAACATCCCTCGTTGGAGCGAGGAGCGAAGAGCAGGAACAAAAGCACACACAGCACTCAGATCACAAAAGAGAGCGAAGACATCCCGCTCAGACTAGTTTTTGAACGTACACAGCAGCGATCTGTTGTCCAATCAGCTACAGACAAGTATAGGAAGTCACACAGCAGCGATCTGTTGTCCAATCTGCTACGGACAAGTATGTCGGGGGAACATTTAGACTGAAACTTGAAACTTGTTACATCCTGCTTTCACAACGATTCAACTAATAAATTTCATAAAACCCTGTAGACTAAATTAAACATGCAATAACATAATATGTACTAAGCTAAACATGGAATAACATAATATGTTTACTAATCTAAGCATGGAATAACGTAATATGTTTACTAATGTGAATAAGCACTCTATCATTGTTATTATTATTATTATTATTATTATTATTAATAATAATAATAATAATAATAATATTTACAGTGAAGGTCAAAGGGAACTACATTGTGTCTTTGTAGATCTGGCGAAAGCGTATGACAGAGTGCCCAGAGTACTCTGGTATTACATTGGGAGTCTGGAGTGGCAGGGCAGTATGTCAGAGTGGTTCCCGTCATGTATGATGACTGTAAGACTGTTTGAGGTGTGTTGTCCGTGTGCTGTTGGTGTGATGGACAAATTCAAGGTCAAGGTGGGACTTCACCAAGGGTCAGCTCCGAGCCACTTATTTGCTCTGGTGATGGACAGGCTGACAGATGATGTTCGACAAGAATATCCTTGGACGATTATGTTTGCAGATGACATTGTGATCTGTAACGGAATACACGTGTGTGAATGAGAATGTACCAAGTACACGAGTGAGGTTACAGGAAGAACAGATGGTGGAGGATTTTAAGTACATGGGGTCAACTGTCCAGAGCAATGGAGAGTGTGGAAAATAGGTGAAGAAGCGTGTACGAGCAGGCTGAAACGGCTGGAGAAAAATGTCAGCTGTGATAGAAGTGTGTCAGGTAACACGAAAGGAAAGGTGTATTAAACTAGTGAGACCAGCCATGATGTTTGTACTGGAGTGGCACTGCAGAAAAGACAAGAAGCAGATATGAAGATGTTGAGGTTTTCTTGAGGAGTGACCAGGTTAGAGAGGAGCAGGAACGAGTATATTAAAGTGACTGTTGGAATCTAATTCTGGTTCGGAGTTCAACTGAGTTTTATGATGAAATACCAGCGGGGACGATAGATGGTGAACAGAAAAGACTACTTCATTCTCGTAAAACAATAAAATATCTCTAGTCGGTGCGGGGAGCCAAGAGCGCAAAGCCCGCCCCTTCAAGCTAGTTTTACTCACACAGCAGCAATGACATCATCTCGACCAAGCCTCTAAACAACGGGAAGGGGGGTTGGGAGAACATTAGACTTGAAGAACATCTCTAGTTACACCCTTCATACGCAACAAGTTAACTAATAAGCTACATACATCCATATAGACTAAACTAAACATGAAATAACTTTGATCATCTCCTCTTTCATCTAGAACTGCTTCATGTCATCACAAAGAGGGTACACCAAGTCCTGAACAATGAATGTCTCTCTGTGTCTTTGTTTTGTCATATTGTCTCTATGCTGTCATATTATTTTTTTATTTAGTTTTTTTTTTGTTCTTTTTACTTCAAGACGGCGCCCCGAGAGTGGCTGCCTTTCCAGCAGCTCATGTATTTTGTTTTTCTACTTTCATTCCTTTCATCACTTTGCTGCTATGAAATGTAAATTTCTCCACTGTGAGACTAATAAAGGCAAATCCAATCCAATCCAATCCAATAACATAGGATGTACTAAACTAAACATGAAATAACACAGGATGTACAAAACTAAACATGAAATAACATGGGATGTTTACGGATGTGTAAAAACACTCTATCCTTCGCCCCTGTTGCACATTTAAACATCAGTACATACATTTCCAAAACGGTTTTCATGCATGCACGAAATAACTAACGGCACAAGAAACCATTCATTCATTACCTTACTACCCATGCTATGGTGTTTGAATTGTTCTGGAACATCAGTTCCCCAGATCGAATCATGGGGCTTAAACGATACTCTTCTTTTCACATAATGGTGCACTGGACTGGACACGACTGGTAACGATGAAAGTATTGTCAGTTAGAGTAACAGGTGCGCATAAACCGTAGGCTCGCGGCGGAATAAAAGAATATACTTTCCAACCGCATAACCACCAAAGATGTGAAGATACGGGCAAAACAGTGACATTAGTGTTTAACGGTAGCACATATAAACATCTATCCTCATCTATAAAACCCAAATTTTGACCCGTACTGTACATTGCAACGCATACTGGTAGTCGTAACCCGCTCTCGGCAGTACAGATGCTGACTGAACCTCTTTTGTTGTAAACATTTCACTCAATCATTTTGCCAACAAAGCACCTGGATCTTATTCATTCTCTTGCCAGGGCACAACTTCCCATAATGGGAGGATGAAAGGTCTGCCATGCAAGATCTCAAAAAGCGTTAAGTCGTTATTAGTGGGCGTTATTCTCATATATAATTTAACCAAAAACAGACATTCAGGCCATGGTTTGCCTGTTGTCTCCATGGTTTTTCTGAGTCGATTTTTTAATCGTACCATTCGTTATTTCAACTAATCCTGCACTCTGTGCATGGTATGCGCAATGGTTCTTTAATGCAATACCTAAATGTTTGGAAATGTTGGTTATTACGTTATTAACAAAATGTGGCCCATTATCACTCCAAATTATTATCGGTATGCCCTCTTCTGGAATAATATGTTTCCATAATGCTTTAGCAACGGATAATGCATCAGATTTCTTTGAAGGCACCATTTCCACCCATTTGGTGAATGAATCAATTAGCACCAAACAGTTTTTATAAGAACCACTTGTGCTTAGTTCAATGAAATCCATGTGGACCACTTCAAAGGGGTGTGACCCCTGTGGAAATGTTCCTCTTTTTGGTCGTATATTACCCTGTGCATTGTGTTTGCAGCATATCAAACAACTCCGACAAATGTTTTTTGCATATGAGTTGAAACCTCTGCTTAAATGGAATACCTTTCCTGCTATAAACACCATCCCTTCTGTTGATACATGTGACCTACCATGGCTCAACCGAGCCACCATAGGAAACAAGTTTCTCGGTAAACATGGTTTATTGTCTATTTTATACAGCCCATCAACTTACAGCACCATCGGCCAGCCACAGATCTTTTTCGGATTTTGTAGCTAACGCTTGCATATCCTTCAAAACTTGTGTGGGCACTAATTCACGTGTCTCTTGACTTACTAGATTGAAAGCAGTCCGGCAAGTCTTTTTGGCGGCTGTATCTGCTCTACCGTTACCCAAGTTAATCCTATCTTTAGCCATTGTGTGTGCTACACATTTGCATACAGCCACACTTTTTGGAAGGAGGATAGCTTTCAACAAGCCTCTCAATAAATCTGCATGTTCAACCGTCTTCCTGGTTGATGTAGTCATTCCCTTGTGGTTCCACTGTGCTGCAAAGCAGTGAAGTGTGGAAAACGCATATTGGCTGTCTGTAAAAATCGTCACCGTCTTTCCTTCTGCCCATTTACACGCTTCAGTCAGTGCAACAATTTTTGCTGCTTGCGCTGAATACGTGTTTGGTAATGACCCGTCAGCAATAATTTCAACGTCGATCACAACAGCATAACCCACCCTGTTACCCCCTGCATCTGACCTAGATGCAGAGCCGTCAACATACAGGTGGATGCTGTCAGGTAAAGGTGTGTATTTCAAGTCTGGTCGTGGTTTGCAGTTCTCATTTATTCTGTCAACGCATGAATGTTGTTCTCTGTCAACAGGTAGAGGTACAAGTATCGCCGGGTTAATGCTATTGCACCGGTTGTGTGTGGTTGTTCCAGCAAAGTTGTCATGATAGACAAATGTCGTGCTGGTGACAAGAAAGTCATTTTCGTGCCTGTAATCAATAAGTCAACCGAGTGTGGTACCATCAGCGTTGTGGGATGGAAAAGTACAAGTTCAGCTGACGACTGAACTGCCAACGCTGCTGCATACACTGCTCTAACACACGTGGGAAGAGCTGCAGCCACTGGATCCAGTCTTTTAGAATAAAATGCAACTGGTCTCAGCTTTTGTCCATGTTTTTGTACCAAGACTGAAGTCATGTATTAGTCATTGCAGTCAACTGTTTGAACAAAAGGTTTGTCATAGTCAGGCAATGTCACAGTTTGCAAGGTGGTGATGGCGGGTGCGGATCCCAAAAGGCAGGCAGGAGGGAGCAGGAGGTTGTTTGACAAATTGTATTAAAATACAGGTCAGCAGGAACAAAATGTAAAACATCAAAATCATCTGAATAGAAAAAAGTATCAAAAGAAAACCAAGTGTAAAAGTCCGCCAAGGTTAAACAAACACATGCACAGCATACAATGCATGCAATTGTAGACAAAGCATGCAACAAACAATGAACCGACACCGGATGGTCGTGCCGGGAGTCCTTTTAAGTGTCGCTGATTAAAACGACCAGCACCTGCGAGGCTGCAGGCAGGGCTGACGTCGCTAGCCGTTGGTCGCCAATCCAAACGTGGCAGTCCGCCACTATCGGGACGACCAGCACCTGTGCAGGTGCAGGCGGGGCCGACAGCGCCAACCAGATCATGACAGGCAAGGCCAAAACATTCGTATTGGCTATCAAATTTTTCAATTCTGTAAAGGCTGTAATGCCCTCTTCAGTCCACTGAATAGAGTCTTTCAGCGACATTTTGTCATGGTATATGAGTGTCAATAATGGTTGAGTGACTTGTGCAAAATGCGGAATCCAAGTTCTGCAATAATTACACAGTCCCAAAAACATCATTGTTGGGTTATTTTTATCGTTCGCCCTTGGTTCATTGCTTCGACGGGTGTCAATGGAGATCAATGGTTAAATCATCAGGGAGCCAGATCTTGAACAGAAAGTTGATTTAATTGGGAGAGCACGGGCATCGCGGTGCGGACGGAGGAGCAAGGATGGAGAGAGAGAGACGAACGGGCTGCAGAAGTATTTATGCGGCGCATAGTAATGACGCGACAGGATGTGACGCAATGAAAATGCGACATTGTGTAAAGGCAAGATATGACGTATGAGGAAGTTCAAAATGTAAACAAAGACTACAGAGCGATGTTCAGAGATGTTTTAATGGCGAATTACCCTAACAGTCATCATCTGTTTTTTCGTGTTAGGTCGGGGAACCTGCAAAATTTTTTCTTTTGGTTGTCAACTCTCGTCCCCTTTTTGACAAAAAAATGTCCTAGAAAAACAACTTATTTCTGGCAAAACTGGAACTTATCCAAAGAAGCTTTGTTACCTGTATTCGCTAAATATTGGAACAAAGCTATTGATAGTCTTGTTCTAGTCTTCAGTCGGATGAAGCAATTAAGATGTCATCAACATACAAACGAATCTGAGAAGTATCAGGATGTTTAAAGTCAGCAATACACGAAGACATTTCATGTGAAAAAAATTGTAGGGCTATCTGTAAACACTTGTGGCAATCTTGTATATGTATATTTTTTCCATTGCATGTAAATCCGAACCAATGACGTGAATTTTTGTGCAACGGAATGGAGAAAAAAAAACATTGCTCAAATCAATTACTGTAAACCATTTTTGTCAGGTTTTAAACTGTTCAATAACATAGCATGCAATTGTATGGATTTATTTATCTGTCGCAAATCATGCACCATTCTCCAAACTCCAGATTCAACTTTTTTTAACAGGAAATATCGGTGTATTACATTCACAAGTTGGGTCTTCAATCAAAATACCAGCCTTCACCATATCCCGTATTACAGGAGTGATGCCAATAATAGCATCCTGTTTTAATGGATATTGTTTAAGTCTGTGTCGATAAGTCGTTTTATGCAATACTTCAACTGGTTTTTCTGTTTTAAGTAAGCCCACATATGTTTTTCCCAATGACCAAAGGGTGGCAAGGACGTCTTGAAAGTCCTCAGCCACTAGAGTGGCCATTAGTTATGATTCTAATGAATTAACATTTACTGGGTCCCCCAAAGCGTCAACTACGAAGGACTCCAGAAGGTTATCTTTTCTGGATTTGTACCCTTCTTCTGTTGGTATTAAAGCTATTTGTAGTTGTCTCAGGTCTCTCCCCAACAAATTTATAGGACAATCTCCACTCAAGACCATAGTGACCTTGTATGGAGTTAGTCCCTCATCTAAATTTTTTATTGTCTTAGAAATGGGAAACAATGTCATTTTCCCATCTGCTGATACCACAGAAATGTGTTGTTGACTCGGAGTGACACCTGGAATGGTGTCTCTTAACACTGATCTGCATGCACCACTATCACAAAGAAATGTGACATCTTTTTTCCCAATTTTTAGCCAATAATAAGGTTGTTCGTTTTCTGGCAAAGTCAAGGCAAATACATTTGTCAAATCCAAGATTTCGACTGGTTTAATTGATTCCCATTTCCCACTGTCGTGACTGTTGTCATCAATGTCGAAATGGGGTTCGGCACGTCAATCTAAATGTTTTGTGCTTTGTCCTTCACCATATCATGTGTTGTATGGTGGAGGTCTGTAAGATTTCACACGTTTCCTTTGCGGTGTATTTTTTTTTCTTTTGCAGTGTCGAGCAATATGCCCTACACCGCCACAATTATAGCATCGATCGTCGGGCGGCAAACGTCTCTTCACCCAATCTTGGTACAACACGTCCTCCATTATGTCAACCATGGCAGATGCCATCACTTGTTCCATCGGCGACCCTACACCATTTCCCCACTTTTTTCTCACGACTTCTTGGGGATGTGTAGCCCACTCCATGAGATCAACCAACCTTCCAGTCCGGTGTTGGACATAATGTTTGCGAATGAAATCCCCAATTTCCGGCATCAAATTCTGGAGAAATGTTTGCTTAAATTGCATATATGGAATCCTCATCAGCAGATTCAGGAATACAGCAGTGGTTTCTGAGAACATTTTCAAGGCGTCCCCTGTAAATGTTTACATCTTCGCCACATTGCTGTCTACATTGCTGAATCATGCCAAAGTTTGGTGATTTTTTTCCACAATTTTTGGATGTTCTCACAAACTGAACTGCCACCTCCTCATACGTCATGTTTGATCCCGTTGAAGTCTTACCAGTATAACACCCTTTCACTCGATTCTAATGATGCCCCAGAAATCTCCTGAGAACCTTCAGTGTTTCTTGCCCATTCAGCTGATAAGAGGCACACAGTTCCTCAAAATTCTCAGTCCAGCTTTCCGCATTCTCAACAAAATCACCTAATCCTTTGCATGCTTCAGCTACGTCACGGTCACACCAAGGACTATAGAAAATAGGCATTGAGATTAGCCACTTGGACAAGCGGAAAAACTTCATAATCGCTTTCATCATTCATCCTAATATTATGCAATTGTTCAAGCGGATACAATTGTTCCGAACAATTCGCTTTGCTTCTGGTACGTGAGGAAACACAATCACTACCACAAGCAAATTGATCTGCAAAGTCAGGTTGCAATGACCGTATCCCCCCAGAGGGGGTCATGAGCGTTTCATGTTTCTGGTCTGCCCAAGTCACAGTTGGAGTCACCACCGGGGGGGCTACTCGCTCCCCCGGGGCCTTCCTCTCCTTGAGAGCAGCGAAGGAGGGGGAAGGGGAGGAGCAGAAGGGCTGAGGCGTCGCCCCCAGAGCAGATAAGGAGGGGGGCTGAGCTGTTCGTTCACCCCAGGGACCACTCCCAGGGCAGCACACAGCCCCTCCCCCAGGCCTCCCATGGGGGCTTTCTGTAGCCTGAAACAATGGCTGCTGTTCATCTGCCATGAGCTCCGTTTTTTTGGCGGGAACGTGCCACAGTTTCATAGTCAGAGCTCATTTTTGAAGACATTGCATTCTCCTCTTTTTTAATTCGCTTCACTTCAAGATCATTCTCTCTAATCCGTGCTTGATTAAGCCATATTTCACACGCCAAAATCACAGCACGGATCTTCTGTAGAGGTCAGCCAACCGCAGATGCCTCCTGGAACTTCAAACGAAACATAATATCTTTCAATGGCTGAACTTGCAAAGCACAAGAGAATTCACCACGCTACATCCACTTCTTACAGTAAAGAATATCCTGGAATTTTTTTAGCCATGAATTCAATATCCCGGTGAATTGGAGCTTTTTTAGAAAAGATTGCACCCATTGTCTCAATCCCACAGTTCACCAACAAATTGCTTCTGTTAACTCTTTCCCAGTAAGGCACACACCAACAGTGTTAACTCAAACACAAAGAAGACTCCCGCTGTGTCAACGTCTCCAAACACGAGACGCGCTCACATACACACACAATGAATGCACATACACACACACGCGCACGCACTCACATGCACACACTCTCACAAACGGCTCAAATGGCCCCACGCCCAACCCCCTTTGTTCAAGATCTTTCTCTCAGACAAAGAAACTTTTGTAGCTCACCGTTCAGCACAAATCAGTCAAAATAAATGTATTAATATCACATAGAATCCACGATCAATTTCAGCTGCAGTTAAACATCTCTAGTCGGTGTGGGGAGCTAAGAGCGCAGAGCCCGCCCCTTCAAGCTAGTTTTACTCAAACAGCAGCGATGACATCATCTCGACCAAGCCTCTAAACGACGGGAAGGGGGGTTGGGAGAACATTAGACTTGAAGAACATCACCAGTTACACCCTACATACGCAACGAGTTAACTAATAAGCCACATACATCCATATAGACTAAACTAAAGATGAAATAACATAGGTTATACTAAACTAAACATGAAATAACAGGTTGTACTAAACCGAACATGAAAATAACATAGGATGTTTACGAATGTGTATAAAAACACTCTATCAGTGACAACTGATATTAGAGGTTTTTGAGAGAAAGTCAGATATGACAGACTATGATGGTTTGGTCATTAAGGAGAGAGTGAACAAATTGGGAGTAGGAAGAAGACCAAAGAAGAGCTTTATAGATGTAGTGAAAGAGGACATGAAGGTAGCTGGTGTGCAAGAAGAGGATGCACAAAACACGGTTAGATGGAGGACACTGATTCGCTGTGGTGACACCTGAAGGGAAAAGCCAAAAGGAAAAGAAGAAGAAGGTGGATGTGAAATAAGATGCTCATCCCCCAGGAAGTGTATATATTTTATGTTCATTGTGAATGGTAGCTACTAAGAGACATGCTTACGAAACACAGGATCAACTACAAACTATCAGTTAGCATGGAAATCATCAACGAATCCATGGTGCTTGGTGCTTTTGGTTTCTCAAAACGGTGCCATCTTGCCATCAGGGCAATGACCAATGTGGTACAGCTACATACGGCGGATTACACGATGGGTGCGGAAGACAGCTTGATGGATTTATGGACAAAGATTGATTAAGAAATAACATGAGTACATTGTTAAATACTTCAATGAAGTACAACCACACTGCCTTTTTAAAAAAAATATACTCGTCTGCATGCATTTTAACATACTTTTTAGGGTATTGTATTTTTTTACCATGGCAGCATCCCGTAATATAATATGCCTGGTGTTTTAAATACAAAAACAGCACCTGTAAATGACACAACACCTTCAACCCTAATATTATGTTACTGGTCAATTTTCCCTGTTTCTGTTTTTTATTGACGGAAACACTGGATATCCTTTGTTTTGTCTTTCTTCAAAACAATTCTAACATATCATGGGATAAGAAAATATGTTGTCTCTCTTTGCAAGTATGTTAATAACATCACAGAAACAGTTGATACTGATGTCACAAATTATTTGACCGTTTTGTGCAGATCTTTAAATGAGTAAAAATGACCCACAACATAAACTGATTTCTTTTCAACATAATATGAGGGTTACATATGCTGCGTCTTATGGTCATGAAAATACAATACAATGCATATCAGAATCAGAATCATCTTTATTGCCAAGTATGTAGGACACACAAGGAATTTGTTTCCGGTAGAACACGCTGCACTAGTATCGTTGTCAAAAAAACTGCTAAGTGGCACTATACAGTTCCATTTTGGCTACTGTTGAAAGAGTTCAGAGAGTTAATGGCTTGGGGGAAGAAGCTGTTTAAATGTCTGCTGGATTTGGTGCGCATGGATCGGTAGCGCCTGCCTGAGGGGAGTAGCTGGAAAAGGTGGTGGGCAGGGTGCGGAGGGTCCAGTAGGATTTTCCGCGCCCTAGTTTGGATTCTTGCAGTGTGCAAGTCCTCGAGAGTGGGTAGGGCGGTGCCAATGATTTTTTCCGCCGTCCTAACTGTCCGTTGAAGTCGGATTTTGTCCATTTTTGTGGCGGCCCCGAACCAAACGGTGATGGAAGAACACAGGATGGATTCGATGACAGCCGTGTAGAAATGTTGCAGCACCTCCTGTGGCAGGCCATGCTTCTTTAGCAGCCTCAGGAAGTACATTCTCTGTTGGGCCTTTTTCAGGATAGAGTTGGTGTTGACCTCCCACTTCATGTCCTGGGAGACTGTGATTCCCAGGAACTTGAAGGTCTCAACGGTTGACACCAGGCAGTTGGATAGTGTGAGGGGTAGCTGTGGTGATGGATGTTTCCTGAAGTCCACCATCATCTCAACTGTCTTGAGCGTGTTCAGCTCCAGGTTGTGACGGCTGCACCAGAGCTCCAGCTGCTCCACTTGTTGTCGGTACGCAGACTCGTCGCCGTCTTTGATGAGACCGATGACCGTGGTGTCGTCTGCGAACTTTATGAATTTGACAGCTGGGTGCGTTGAGGTGCAGTCGTTCGTGTAGAGAGAGAAGAGCAATGGAGAGAGGACGCATCCCTGCGGGGCTCCAGTGCTCGTGGTTCGTGTTGTGGATGATATATTTCCCAGTCTGACCTGTTGTGTCCGTCCTGTCAGGAAGCTGAGGGTCCACTGGCATATTGCATTAACAACAGCTGAAGCTGTAACAAAGGGCTTAACATGGACAACTATCATATACAGTAAATAAAGCAGTCACAAAGATAGTAGAAAGCACTGGAGTGAAAACAAGATCAAGTTGGACTCATGCTGAGTCGAATTCTAAAGAGTAAAAGTGAGTTTTGAGATGGGTTTTAAAGATGAGTAGCGAGGGGGCTTGCCGAATGTTCAGTGGCAGGTCATTCCAGAGAGTGGGACCGGCAAATACCCTATATGTGTTTTGTAGACTTTGAAAAGGCATTCGACCATGTGCCTCAGGGAGTTCTCTGGGAAGTGCTGAAACCCCTGGCCTGTGTGGTCAATTGCGGTTTTGTCTGCATGAATGACAGTAAGTCAAATTCATTTCTGATGATGTTTGGACTCGCCACAACAGCTCTTCGTCATACATTGTATTCATAACTTTTATGGAGATATATTATCTATCTGTAGTTAAGTGTTGAGAGGGAATGGTTTGGTAGCCTCTGTATTTGGACTTGCATTTGTATCAGAACGTCATGGACAACTTCGTGCTACGTCTCAAGAAATGCCATCTAGAACACGTGCTGGAGACACTAGTTTTTTTTTTGATGTGATGTTTTGAATATAATAAACTAGTTATGATCAAAGATTCATGTCATTCGGACAAAACAAAACTAATTAATATGGACCTGTTTTTTTTGGG
Organism: Hippocampus bargibanti; assembly: GCF_051943395.1. NCBI lineage: Eukaryota > Metazoa > Chordata > Actinopteri > Syngnathiformes > Syngnathidae > Hippocampus > Hippocampus bargibanti. The sequence continues at coordinate 2,940,995 of NC_142749.1, read as the reverse complement.
GTCACCCTGTATCAGAAAAAGTGGATAAATGAATGGACAAATCAAGTCATATTTCAAATAACATTTTATGTAATTCTTTATTTGAAGGAACTTTGAAAAAGCTCAGTAAATATGCTTCTTTCAGTTTGATTCTGTTATTAATACAGTAAAGTCTCGTTATATCGATATCGGATATATCGATAGTCCCGGTTATATCGATAGTCCCGGTTATATCGATACTATTTCTATGCACGCACAGAGAAAATTACATGCAAACAGGCTCGGATATATCGATAGTCCCGGTTATATCGATATTTTTTCGGACTCCCTTGAATATCGATATAACGAGACTTTACTATTCAATATCGTGGATCTAAATACCTGAAATTGTAACCAAGTGAGACAGCATTTTTCTCTGACATCGCATCCAGTCGGGTAAATGAATATGAAGGGTTGCATTGGTCATCTGATTTGTCCAAATCACACATCCAGCCAATCTTTATTCCGATCACTCCTCCCTAACAAGGGGTCACATCCGGAAAAAAGTTCATATATATGCCATGAAATCCTAACAGGTACAGAGAGAGGTTTTGTAATGCAGGGTATATGCATGTATAATATATTGGATTGGATTGGATTTGCCTTTATTAGTCTCACAGTGGAGAAATTTACATTTCACAGCAGCAAAGTGATGAAAGGAATGAAAGTAGAAAAAAGAAATACATGAGCTGCTGGAAAGGCAGCCACTGTCGCGGCGCCGTCTTGAAGTCAAAAGAACAAAAAAAAACTAAATAACAAATAATATGACAATACAAAGACAACATGACAAAACAAAGACACCGAGAGTCATTCATTCTTCAGGACTTGCTGTACCCTCTTTGTGATGACATGAAGCAGTTCTAGATGAAATATGAGAAGATAAAAGCGTCTTTCCACCAGTGGATCAGGGACATCATGGTGGAACGTAATATTACATATTACATCCTTTTTTTTTCAGTAAGCTCTGCGTATACTCACCACTAAATCCACTGGATGTGCACTGCTAAGTAGCATCTGTGGGATAGTGTCCATCTTTTCCTCAAAGATAGTAAAGTCATGACATGACCACTGAGTCGATGTCACATAGGTCACGTGACATGCTGGACCCTATCCTAGTTGCCTTCAAGCAGTAGTAGGTAGGCGGGGTAAACCATGAATTGGTTGCCCGCCAATTGCAGAGTATAATGTGGATTTTTTTTTCAATTAAATCCTCGTCTCGCCCTTCAGGTGGTGTTTGTCCCCCATTCAGCGCTTGTCCTCTACCAGAGGATAGGAATCTAAAGGGTTGTGCACAGTATCCTTGCTGTTTCTAACACTGCACTTTTGTGGATTGAGATGTCCAAAGTTGTTGCCAGGATAATTTTCTAAGCCTTAAAGGACAATCGACATCACTTTTTTGTTTCCTAACTGACATCAGGAAAAACGTTTTATAGCATTTAAAATACCCAAAACACTCAGTATGATATTTTTAGTCAAATGCAAAATACAAATAAAAATGACTTAAAGTGTCCAAAAACTACTTCAAATTGAACCCGGAAGTGGCCAGGTTGAGAAGGTCCCGCCCCCTTGTTCATGGTGTAATGCCAAGATGTCTTGCTCGAGAATATGTCTGTGTAAGCTCTCAGTCGTCAGGAGTGGTCCATCGATGAAAAGGTATCTTCAGCCGTCATCTGTACTTCTTTGAAGGTGTCGGACGTTTCGCTTCTTATCCAAGAAACTTTGCCAGTAAACTAAAATCTTACTGGTAGTCTAGGCCCTATATCAGACATGGACAAATACGGCCCGCAGGCCACATACGGCCCATTGGGCTTTTTAATCCGGCCCGCCGAACTTGTCCAAATTATAGTAAAAACAGTGTCTGATAGTCTGAAAATGTTAGCGGACAAGTCAGACAACTCTGAAAGTTGCCTGCCCGGCCATAAAGAAAGACAAGACGAGAAATCGCAAAAAAAACATTGTCGCAAAGTATATAGGTTTTTCTTAAATTAAGGCTGTATCTACCACAAACGCTACGTTGCTTAATTTACGGAATATATCCATGGCCGAAGGTTTTATTGCAGTTGTCTTTTGCCGTCTTTGTGCACAATGCGTTGTTGCGTTGCGTTGTCTCCTACGGGCCACTGAGCGCCTTTCATAACTCTCATGTACACTTTACAGTCACGGTGTAATGTAACTTTACTTTTTATAGCGACACGAATTTTGTTAGCTTCTTTTGAATCTTTCTTCTGGGGCTAAGGTTCTGTGCATCTACTTTGGAAAATGATATGCAAACGCACGACTTTGCTTCGGACTTTCTCAAGCGTCCTGGGAAAGTCCGAAGCAGGAAGCAAGCTTCTGATTGGCTGCTGTGCCGAGTATGCAAATTTCAACTGTAGGTAGCCTATGTTTGTGTGCTTGGCAACGATACACGTGTACTGTTTGCGCATCAGGGCGAGCGAGCGCCTCCGTGGCGAGTTTGTCGAGTGCGCGGTCAGGAGAATCCATCCATGATTTTGCGGAGTTTAACACAAGTAGATATTATTGAGCTTGAGTATTTTGTTGTGTAACAATATGTATTGAATGTTGAATGTGATTCCTTTTTTCAATAAATGTTGATTTCTTTAACTTTCCACTTTTGATTGAAACTTATTAAAAACAGACGCAATCTTGATAAATCACAGTGCGTATGTTATTTTAATCTATTTACATTTCCTCCTCCCAATATCTGCAAAATCGTATGTAAATGCCATATCTTGCATATTCCTTGAGACAAATTTATGAACTGATAAGGGCTTTTTTCACATTTGAAAGACTGTTAATAAATCAATCAAAAAACATCAATTTCATCCCTTTGCTGATGTGAAATGTAAATTTCTCCATTGCGAGACTAATAAAGGCAAATCCAATCCAAATTGGGTTGTAGTGTTCTTACTGTGCTATGAGGTTTGCACACACTAGATTTAAAGGACAACCGACATCACTTTTTTGTTTCCTAACTGACATCAGAAAAATGTTTTATAGCATCTAAAATACCCAAAACATGCACTATGATATTTTTAGTCAAATGAAAAACACCAATAAAAATGACTTTAAAAAAATCGAAACCGGAAGTGGCCAGTTTCAGAAGGTCCCGCCCCCTTGTTCGTGGTGTCACACCAAGACGTCTTGTCTTGCTCGAGAATCAAAACAATGGCTTCAAATTCAGAGAAGATGCTTTCTTGTTACTCATCCAGTTATGAATATGATTGAAATAGTTCTGAAGAAGAAAGCATACATGTTTGCAATTGATTAAAGAATTTATTTCGTGTCATTTTGAGGCCACAGGGTGGGGGGTGTCGCACCCAAAAAAAAGGCAGACGATGGCGACAATCTTTCGTGTGGAAATGGCTCAACATTTTTGTCACAACACACAAGGATTCACCATCGCGTTATTTATGTGTTTTCCTTCTAATTTCTCCATCAACACGGATCAACACGAAGTTTTCAGACCAAATAAAGTACCGCAAAATACATTGCGTGATCAAAGGACATCTGCTAGATACAATCATGAATATATGGCCTTACTAATTGATAAGAATAAGTAGAAATGAAATAACATAGGATGTTTTAGCATGTGTATATAACCAATTCTAACACCTTGCTTGAGAATCAAAACAATGGCTGCATATTCGGAAAAGATGCTTTCTTGTTACTCATCCACATATGAATATTATTCAAATAGTTCTAAAGAGGAAAGCATACATGTTTGCTATCGATGAAAGAATTTATTACGGTCATTTTGATGCATCTGGAGAGAAATGTAGTGACGAACTCTTTAGAACTCACAGTGCCCAAAAAAAAAGGCAGAAGAGTGCGACAAAGTTCCGCGGATGTTGTGTCTTGGGTCGTTTTTTAAGCGAACATAAAATACACTGTAGAAGTCTTGGCGCAACACATGATTCACCATCAACACGGATCAACACGAAGTTTTCAGACCAAACAAAGTACCGCAAAATGCATTGAGGTGTTGCAAGGTGTGTCCTTTCTCGGTTAGGGGCCTTCAGTGACGTAGGGTGAGGACTCGTCACCAACTCAAAAACAAGACTTCTGGAATATTCAGCGCGAGTCTTAAAACATAAAATATAGCCATATGCGGTGGAATCTTTGTAAAATACGCTCAGTAGAAGTCATTTGAAGCGATTTTACAAATTATGGACACAACTTGTCTGGAGACGTCGGTTGTCCCTTAAAACTACACAAAAATATACCTTATTTTATTTCTAATAAATGTCCTATGGTATTGTAATTAAAGAAATAAACTGTACTACATAATAAAGTATTTTTATTTACCTTTGTGAATGTCGTTGAAGGCTTGATGGAATGGAGTGGCCGGTTTCATCAGCAATTGATGAGGAAGGTAGCCTTCTTCTTCCACCATATTGAGGAATGATGAAAAGGTTTCTTCAGCCGTCATCTGTACTTTACAGATGACGTCTGAAGAAACCTTTTCATCGATGGACCACTCCTGTACGACTGAGAGCTTAGACAGACATATTGAGGAATGATTCCTTGTAAGCTTTGGTAGCTTTATCGTCAGAACTGGCTGCCTCACCATGACGAATGACACTATGTACTTCTGTACATAGTGTCCTACCCTGCCCTGTCCTACCCTGCCCTGTACGACACTTAAAGTTCTCAAACCATCCGTGGCTAGCCTTGAAATTATGAATGACGAACTTCCAGGTTGATGGGATATTTTATCCATGCAGTTTACACTCTGCCTTTGAACTATCAATAAAGTTGAAACAAGTCCAAATTTCACTGTGTTTTCTATCCATTTTCGCACTCACTCTTTGTCGTCTGCCGATCGTAGCTCCATTTCTGAGGCGGTATCCATAGCCTGTCTTGGCGATTATTTGGCTGAGGGGGTTCAGTCCTATGCAGAACAGCAGTGGGAAGAGTGCATCACCTTCATATATGCTACATTTGATGGGCACTTGCGTTAGTGGCTTGTCATTAGCTTCAAGTGTGGTTTTCCACATCCTCATTGAGTTTGCAACGAAGGCTCTCAGAGTCCTGTTAACCTTGTCATCCAGCAGCTGATGTTTGGCACCTCTGGTATCTCTACCAATGCCTTTCTGTGCTTTGCTCATGTATTGATCCATGTGTCCAATGATGCCTGACATGAGTTTCCATGTTGTGGAGACAGGTTATTGGCCGATAGTTGGAAGGAACTGCACCCTTTGAGTATTGATCAACCAAGTATTGATCAATCAAGTATTGATATTGATGATCAGTATTGTTCACCCTTTGGTTAGTCATCGAGGGTGAGTCCCATTCATCAGCAACGGGTTCATTTGTGCTGCTAGGCGCTCGTGGAGTGCTGTGAGTTTCTTTAGCCAGTAGGTGTGGACCATATCCGGGCCTGGTGCCGTCCAGTTTTTCATACCTGGGACTCTTTCTTGTATGTCTGCCGCTGTGATGGTAACTGGGTTCTGTTCAGGGAGGTTGCTGTGCTCCTTTTTCAGAGTCACCAGCCATTGTGCACTTCTGTTATGTGCGACCTCCTTCTCCCATATGCCTTTCCAGTATCTTTCAGGTTCCAGGCTTGGAGGCTCTGCTCTGCTGTTATAACCCTGCCACTGCGCGTACACTTTCGCAGGTTGTGTTCCGAACAGCCTGTTTATTCTTCTGGCCTCATTGTCTTTCGTGTACCTCTTTCGGCGACTGGACAAGGCCTGGAGCCTTTGTTTGGCAGTTTCGAGTGTAATGATATGAGCAAATCGTATTTGCATGTTCTACTAGTGATGCCTGGCTTTAGATCAAAGGTGCATGCGCGCTGCTCCAAGTCAGTCTGATGAGAGCCTACGAGAGCGACACATGTCAATTGCCTTCTCCCTCCAACCAACACAGCTGTCCTAATAAAGAACCTCAACTCTATCCAGAAGTTGTATCATTTACCGAACCCGCTTACACAAAGCAACGCATGGTGTCAGAAGTGGGATATTTATTTGCCGAAGCACAGACAGCAACCACTGCGTTCATCGTCGTACGAGAAGTCCAAAACATATACCCACAAACTGGCTTTTATCGCTGTCAAGTCACGTGATGTCCCGTCGTGGCTAGGTTGCCAGATCAGTTCAGTATTACAGCATTACATAAAATGAGGATACAATCTAACTTTCTCAACACCCCCACTTATACTCAGTTTGCTGTAATGTAAACCAAGATAAACAGAACAATGTGAACTCTGTCTTACACATGTGAACTCTGTCTTACACATTTCACATTTAAACACAATTGTTTGGTAGTCATCAATAATGAAATCACCATCCCATATGATTTTGATTACCTTGTCACTTCTTGACTCTTTGGCATACATACAATAATCACCTGGGTTTTGCTTATACTCATTATCGGTTAAATAATCATGTAAGACCTTGTTCCCGTTTCGGCCAGATTGCTTGAAACCGTAAAGTGATTTTTCTATTTTGTAAACTAGACCATCATTCTTTTCTCCATTTTCCAGAGTTGCTTTTTGAAGCACCACTCTTATACCTGTTTGATTGGCTGTTGGTGAAAATGTCTCTCCATAGTCTATGTTTTCCACCTGGCTCTTGAAAGACCTCACTAGTCTTAGGCTGTAATCTCATGCCATAATATGTGTTTTCATCTGTTTCATTTATCTGTGTCTCTTTCTCAATATGCAAATAGTACAACTTTCCATACACATGTATACCATATTTTGTCCCACCTTTCGTAATCAGTGAATTTTTACCTTCTTTAAATATCACTGTTGCCCCGTTGGTGGTTGCCTTCTTTACAGAGAAAATGTCTTGGGGGTATGAAGGAATGTATAAAGCGTCTCTCAGCGTTGCTTTATGTCTTTGTCCTTTGATGTCATCAAAGAGACCTCAGCATCTCCCCTTTTATGTGCGACTCCGCTGCATTGTGTGCCGTCCGCCAGCTCCACGCGGTGTCTTTCCGGTTTGAACGTGCTGTCGAAATTCTTGAACATGTTCACATCAGTGATGATATGCGAAGTGGCTCCTGTGTCCACCATCAATCCTCTCTCTCTGATGTCGCGACCCAACTGCTCCCTGGATCTGGCCTCGCCGTCCTTCATCTTGAGCACGATGTCGGTGTCGCCGTCTTCTGACGCTTTACTGGCGTCATCTCGTCTGTCCTTGTCCTTACGCATGCACGTTGCGTCTTTATGTGTCTTGCTTTTGCAATGACTGCACCATGTCTTCTGTCGACATTCTCTTGCTATGTGGCCTTTGATAACACACTTGAAACACACTATGCTTGTGTCATCACTGTGCTGGTCACGGGTGTTGGTTTTGGTGGTTTGTCGTCCACTCCGACCCTGTGTCTTCATCACACTGTCCCCTGACTCAGTGTTCAATTTCTCAGTGGCTTCAAAACTCCGTAGCTTCGTCTTGAAATCTGCAAACTTGATTTCATCATTTGAATGCGCTACATGGATTGTGAATGGCTTGAAACTTGCTGGTAGTCCTTTTAATACCATGGCAACAAGTAGTCCATCTCCCAAAGTTTCACCTGCATTTCGGAGTGCTGTGATGGCGGTTTCGGCTTTGATGATATAGTCTGTAACACTTTCATCGTTCCTCTTTTGAAGCGACGACTGTTACAGTCTCTGTAACAGAGACTGTTGTAACACCTCTAAATCCAGGACATGCTATCCGAAAATCCTCAAGGAAAGTGAAACCACCTGAGAGACTGATTGAAACCATTTAACATGTTTTTCTAAGTGATCATGGTGAAAAAAAAATGATGTGAATGTTTCATTTATTGTTGCAAAATTTAGAAATACTTTATTCAAGTTTAAGGTTGCTAATTAATGACATAATTAAATTCATTACATTTGTTAAAAGTAAAGAATTCCATTAAGAAAGGGAGATGTAATGATATGAGCAAATCGTATTTGCATGTTCTACTAGTGATGCCTGGCTTTAGATCAAAGGTGCATGCGCGCTGCTCCAAGTCAGTCTGATGAGAGCCTACGAGAGCGACACATGTCAATTGCCTTCTCCCTCCAACCAACACAGCTGTCCTAATAAAGAACCTCAACTCTATCCAGAAGTTGTATCATTTACCGAACCCGCTTACACAAAGCAACGCATCGAGTGCTTCAGGTATGGTTATCTGCATGTACCTCTTGGGTATTGGCCTTTTATTCACACCTCTCTGGGTCTCCGTCAACTGACTCACATCTTTCCGGGCCGCCTTGATCTTAGCCTCCAACCGTCTTTTCCATGGTGGGTAACGAATTTTGTGGCTCTCACGGTTGCTCTTTTAGCCAAGCATCTCTAGGATCACTGATGCTGAAGCGTACATCAGCTCATTGGTTTCCGTGATCGTTCCGGTCGGGATCGTTCTCAGTGCTGCATTCACAGTTTCCATGAGACTTTCAGGTGGTACTTTACATAGCCATTGTAATCGGTTTCTTAGTTGCCCAGTTTTCATTCTTGCCATGATCTTATCTCTCAGGTCAGTTGCTGCTTCTCTCAGTATTTCATTCATTGGGGCTGGCTTCCCGATCTCATCATTCATTGGAGCTTGCCTCCCAATCTCTGGTTGAACCTCTTCCTCTGATGTCGCAGCCTGGAGCCCTTCACCTCGGAATTTGTGTTCTACCTCATCAATCTCAAGTTGTGATAGCAATTGCCGTTTGTGGATATTGGAACACTGAACTACTAGTTGTTTCGTGGTCAACCGTGACTGTGGGTTACGAAGTAACCATTCAGCTCCCATTCTCCACATGTAACCCCTTTGACTAGGGTTGCTTGAATAGTAGCATTCCAACAGGGCCATGCTATCGCATCTCATCCATCTACGCTTTGTTCCAGTAGCCCAGGGGTGCTCATTACGTCGATGGCGATGTCGATCGCGGAGGTATAACTGGTTGATCGCAGCGTGACAGTAAAAGAAAAAAAAACATTTGTCAGCCTATGTCCCGTCACTTGATTGACATACAGGGCAACCATTCAGATGACAACTAAATTTTGACCTATAGGTCACCGCGCACGCGGAAACAACGGCGCTCAGCGCAGCAAAATTTACAAGCTAGTCAGCGAATTACCTCAGATTTTAAGACCTTGCTAAAACATATGGTGATCAAAATGAGTGAGAAAGCTGGACCAAGTAAGAAGGCAAAAACATATTACTTTCATACGGAATGGGATGAGGACTTTTTCTTCACGATTGGCACATTTCCTTATGTTGAGCATTTTAGCGCATAACGCTTGTTGGTGTATTATTCAATGGAAATTCAAGTCTACCTGCACTTGGCAATACGCCTTTTGAAAATGACATCGTGGCCCACGCCTACTGGCTAAAGAAACTCACATCACTCCACGAGCGCCTAGCACCACAAATGAACCAGTTGCTGATGGATGGGACTCACCCAGGATGGCTAACCGAAGGGCGAACAATCCTGATCATGAAGGATTCCTCAAAGGGTGCAGTTCTTTCCAACTATGGACCAATAACCTGTCTCTCCACAACATGGAATCTCATGTCAGGCATAATTGCGGCTAACATGAGTGGACACATGGATCAATACATGAGCAAAGCACAGAAAGGCATTGGTAGAGATACTAGAGGTGCCCAACATCAGCTGCTGGTTGACAGAACAGTTGCACAAGACTGCAAGTCCCGACATACCAACCTGTGCACAGCCTGGATTGATTACAAGAAAGCATATGACTTGATGCCACACACAGGGATCACTGAATGCTAGGAGTTGTATAAGGTCAACAGGACCCTGAGAGCCTTCGTTGCAAACTCGATGAGGATGTGGAAAACCACACTTGAAGCCAATGGCAAGCCACGAACGCAAGTGTCCATCAAATGTGGCATATACCAAGGTAATGCACTCTCCCCATGGCTATTCTGCATAGGACTGAACCCCCTCAGCCAGATAATCACCAAGACAGGCTATGGATACCGCCTCAGAAATGGAGCTACGATCAGTCACCTCCTCTACATGGATGACATAAAGCTGTATGCTAAGAGCGAAAGGGACACAACCAGGATCTACAGCAGTGATATCGGGATGTCATTCGGGCTGGAGAAATGTAGTCGGATGGTGGTAAGAGGGGCAAGGTAGTCCACACTGAAGGGGTCTCACTCCCTGAAGGAACAATAGCAGACATTGGAAACAGCTACAAGTACTTTGGTATACCACAGGCCAATGGCAACCTCGAACTAGCAACAAGGAAAGCGGCTATGACCAAATACCTCCAGCGGGTGAGGAAAGTCCTCAGAAGCCAGCTCAATGGCAAGAACAAGACCCGGGCAATAAACAGCTATGCCCCTCCAGTGATCAGATACCCTGCAGGAATAATAAGGTGGCCAAAGGAAGAGATTAAGACCACGGATGTTAAGACCCAAAAACTCCTCACCATGCACGGAGGGTTCCATCCCAAGTCCAGCACCCTGAGACTGTACACAAGCCGTAAGGAAGGAGGCCGGGGACTAGTGAGTGTGAGAGCCACTGTCCAGGATCAAACATCCAAGCTCCATGAATACATCAAAGAGAAGGCTCCAACGGATGATGTACCCAGAGAATGTCTCAGACAATGGGGAACAGAGGATGAGGTGCTGGAAGAGGGACAATCATGGGAGGAAAATCCCCTACATGGGATGTACCACCGAACCATAACAGAAGTGGCTGATCTCAAGAAGTCCTATCAGAGGCTAGAGAGGGCTGGCCTAAAGGACAGCACAGAGGCACTCATCCTGGTTGCTCAGGAGCAGGGATATACCACACTAGGCAAGACCCAAGGTGTAGGTTGTGCAAAGAGGCACCTGAGACAATCCAACACATAAATGCAGGGTGTAAGATGCTGGCAGGGAAAGCCTACATGGAGCGCATAACCAGGTGCTGGCATAGTCTTTCGAAACATCTGTGCGGAGTATGGACTGGAAACCCCAAGGTCAAAATGGGAAACACCTCCAAAGGTAGTAGAACATGACCGAGCAAAGATCCTGTGGGACTTCCCTATACAGACTGACAAGATCGTAATGGCCAACCTCTGGTAGAGGACCCGAGTTAAATGAGCGACAGACACCACCCATGAGGGGTGAGACGAGGATTTTTTTATTATATATATGGATTTGGATTTGCCTTCATTAGTCTCAGTGGAGACATTTACATTTCACAGCAGCAAAGTGATGAATGGAATGAAAGTAGAAATACAAAATACATGGGCTGCTGGAAAGGCAGCCACTCGCGAAGTCAAAAGAACAAAAAAAACTAATTAAATAATATGACAAAACAAAGACAATATGACAACTTATAGTAGACGTGCAAATTCCACCATGACGTCCCTGATCCACTGCTGAAATGGATGCTTTGATCCTCTCCTCTTTCATCTAGAACTTCTTCATGTCATCACAAAGAGGGTACAGCAAGTCCTGAAGAAAGAATGACTCTGTGTCTTTGTGTTGTCATATTATTTGTTATTTTTATTTATTTACAGTAAAGTCCAATGGTGGATGGAATGTGCACGTCGACTACAAGTTAAATGTTGAAAGCAAAGACGCAGCTGTAGCATCCATTGACGAAAAGAGATTTTATATATATATATATATATCTTCTTTTCCTTTCGGCTTTTCCCCTCAGGGGTCGCCACAACGAATCAATGTCCTCCATATATAAAATATAATATATAAATATAATATATAAAAATCATTGGCACCGCCCTACCCACTCTCGAGGACTTGCACACTGCAAGAATCCAAACTAGGGCGCGGAAAATCCTACTGGACCCTCCAAACCCTGCCCACCACCTTTTCCAGCTACTCCCCTCAGGCAGGCGCTACCGATCCATGCACACCAAATCCAGCAGACATTTAAACAGCTTCTTCCCCCAAGCCATTAACTCTTTGAACTCTTTGAACTCTTTTCATCAGTAGCCAAAATGGAACTGTATAGTGCCACTTAGCAGTTTTTTTGACGACGATACTAAGTCCAAGTAGGCAGCTGGTTGGCAAGTGCTTTTACGAGCTTTGATTTTTTTTTAGCTTTTTTTGTTGTTTTTGTGTTGTCCTTGTGTTTTTTTTTCTAACTTTGTGATGTTGTGCGTCGTGTGAAACGGATGCGGATTGCTTTTTAGCATTTCTGGCCATGATATTAATCAAGGAGGAGACTGTGGTGCGCCATAGCACCTTTTCCGCAGCACGGATGTGCCACCGTTTTTTTTTAATTCAGAGGAAGGTCTGTGACATTTGACTGTTATCGCTGGACGCTCTGGGGTGATTGTGCTGTTTTCTGCCTGTAATGTTCAGCATTTTCACAGCCCCGCTTTTTTTCAGCAGAAAGGTCAGTGCTGTTGGAGAGTGTGCGGCCGGATTGATGCATGGCCTGAGGAGTCCGTGATGAGAAGAAAGGAGCCTCGACGCAGAGTGCTGATGCGGACGTGGAACTGCCTCTGTTTGGAATTGACGTGGATTTACATGGAACAGGGCATGTGAGAAAGTCTCTTTTCGCTGTGTTCAGCGGGTAAACCCACGCGGGTCCGGGAAACAATGTTGTTTTAATTGTTTTATAAGAGAACATGCAAACTCCACACAGGGAGGCCGGACTGGGACGCGAACCAGCGACCTCTGCACTGTGAAGCCGGTGTGCTAACCACTCGACTACCGGGCCACCCGGTAGGCTAATTGAACACTCCAATTTTATTGTCCCTTGATCTGAGTGTAACCATGGATGGTTTATCTCGGTGTGCCTTGCGATTGGCTGGCAACCGGTACAGGGTTTCCCCCGCCTACTGTACGAACAAGGCTAGGACAGTCTCCAGCAACCCCACGACCCTCATCAGGATAGGCGGAATTGAAAATTAATGAATTATTTTATTGGAAATTCCATGTGAGGTATTTGTATTCTTTGTACACACATGTTGATAAGTTATGCAAATGGTTAAATTATGTTTGTGAGCAATGTGACAGGGAAATTTCTCCACTGTGAGACTAATAAAGGCAAATCCGATCCAATCCAATCCAATCCAAATGTAGATAGTGTATGTTACCTTGTCTGCAAGTTTGGTGAAGTTTTGCTGTGCATAACGTACGACATCTCCCACTTTGAAGATTGGGCAGTAAGTGTTGTTCACCATGTCAAAGTTACATTCATTAATGTACTTGTCAGTGATGGTGGGGAGGAAATTACCTCTATAGAGAGAAAAGAAATATTATTCCTCATCATACAGCCACTTGTGGTATTGCAAGCAGGGTTACTTTTGACACATTTACACCAATGTGCCTGGTGGCCAGGCCTTCACCCATGTTGCAGTCAGTCTCAGTTTGAAGAGGCAACGTCCCATTTCTGAAGGGCACACCACCAATGGGAGGTTGAGTGAAATGTGAGTGGGGCCGTAGACCCTAGTGCTCTGGTCTTCAGCTATAAAAGCTATCTCTAGGGAAATGGAATGTCACCTCTCTTGGAGGGAAGGAGCTCGAGCTGTCTGAGGTAGAAAAGTCTGACTAGATATAGTCAGACTCGCTTCCAAACACAGCGAGGGTTCGGGTTCTCTCGAGAGGAGGTGGGACTCTCTTCCACAAGGCTTAAAGCAAGTGTTGGCATACTCATCGCCCACCAGCTCACTGCCTGTACATTGGGGTTCACCCTAGTAGACGAGAGGGTTGCCTACCTCCACCTTCGGGTGGGGGGATGAGTTGTTTGTGCGTAATGCACTAAACAGCAACTCAGTCTTCCCATCCTTTTTGGTGTCCTTGGAGGGGGTACTTCTGCCGGGGACTCATTTGTTCTGCTGAAGGGTTTCAATGCTCATGTGGGCAATGAGAGTGGCATGATTGGGAATAACGGCCTCCCTCCCCTCAGATCAGAACCAGAATGGTGTTTTGTTATTGGACTTCTATGCTCGACACACATTGTTAAAAATGAACACCTTGTTCAAAGATAAGGGTGTTCATATATGCACTTGGCACCAGAATACCCTTGGCTGCAGTACCATGATTCACTTTGTGGTTGTGGATTTGCGGTCTCATGTTTTGGACACTCGGGTGAAGAGAACGGCGGAGATGTCAACTGATCACCACCTGGTGTTGAGTTGGCTACGATGCTGAGGAAGATTCTGGTCAGACCTGGCAGACACATTTTGAGGGTGTGTCTGTAGAATCTAGCGGATTCTCCCTGTCAGAAGGAAACCTCCTACCGGCAGAACTTTTCAGACTGTCCCGCGGGAAGATGGGGGACATTGAGTCCGAATCCACCATACGGTCTCTCAGGAGGGGAAGCAGTGCACCACTAACACTGTGTACAGTAGGATAGTGCTGCTGACCTTCACTCAGGACGTTGAAAGCGAGTAGGTAGAATATAACCAATAGGCCTTCGTTGGAGGAAGCACAGTCTGGGGACCGTGAGAAAGGCTCACAGATCTCTGTGGGTGAAGGCACTGATGTGTTTCAAAAGCTTGTCACTGGCATGACCCGAAGGTTGGATGAGATGCGCCCGAGTTCCTTGGGGCTCTGGATTTGTGGGGCTGTCTTGGTTGACATGGCTCTGCAACATCGGGGAGAGTGCCACAGGCAGACCGGGTTGATGGTCCACTTTTTTTTAAAAGCGGGGACACCAGGATGTGTTCCAACTCCAGAGGAATCAGACCCCACGGCCTCGCTGGTACGGTGTATTCATGGGTTGTGGAGGGAAGGGTCCATCAGGAAGTCACGCCTCAGATTGAGGAGCTGTGTGGTTTCCGTCCCAGCCGTGGAACAGTGGACCAGCTCTACACTTTTAGCAGGGTCCTCGAGAGTACATAAGATATTGCCCAACCAGTCTACATTTGCTTTGTTGACTTGCTTGGAAAAGGGATTTGACCGTGTCCTTCAGAGGATTCTGTGTGGCGTGCTTCGGGAGTGTGGGGTACACTAACCCCTAATACAGGCTGTTTATAGGGCTGATTTATAGGGCTGATTTCAGGGTTTGGTTTGCATTGCAGGCAAAAGTCAAAGTCATTTCCAGTGATGGTGGGGCTCCATCAATGTTAATGCTACTCTATGTCGCCAATGCTGTTCATAAGCTTTATGGACAGAAATTCTAGGTGCGGTCGAAGCGTTGAAGTTGTCCGTTTTAGTGGCCTCAGTCCAGCATTTCTCCTTTTTGCAGATGATGTGGTACTGCTGTCTCCTTCAAGCACGGCTCTCCAACTCACAGCCGAGTGTGTAGCGGTTAAGATGACTTTGAGCAGTAGTTACTGTGCTTGATTGTGCTATACCAATAAACCTTGGACTTGGGCATTACACAGAGTGAAAAATTTATCGGAATTTTACCTTTTCAAGTTTTATCACATTAACTTACTTTGTGTAGTTGAAGGTTGGGAATCGAATACTGTTTTTGATGAAAATTGTGAAATTTTCCACTTCCATCATTGGTGCACTGACATGAAAAGAGAAAAAAAGTGTCATTTTTTGTGATGAAAGACTGAAAACTCACAGTTTGAGTCCCAGTGAAGAAAAATAAACTGACACTAGTTGATCAAGAAAAGGTAGTCTGACTTGTCTGCCCAAGCCATCTTTCACCAACGATTGATTGTTCTGTTTAAAAGTCGGATATAATTAGATTTTCTATTTTCATGTCCTTAAATTGGTTTTCTATCACCAATGCAACTCGGCAGGATGCAGAACAAATTGTTCATATTTAGCATTCCTGAGGGTCACTGTGCTTCCATTCGAAACATGCGAGGACTCCGGATCTTTGTACAGATGGTTAATTCTTTAATGTGATTTCACTTGCATCATGAATCACCAACGACTCCGCCATAGGACTACAAACAAGAATGAAAATATAGCTATTAATTACACATAAACACTTGGGCCTTAAATCAATTAAATAACATATGCAATACAATCATACAAACCACTTTTCCCGCTTTCCGCTCCGAAATTGAAGGTTTGACCTTCGACTTTTTTATCTTTTCGTTGCTAAACAGTATAGCGACAAATCACGTCCATTGTCACTTTCTTCTCCATAAAACTAAACCAAGGTAAAAATGCGCAGAAAGTAAAACAAGATGCTTTGTCAGCAAACTGAAGAAGCATCTTGGATAAGAAGCGAAACATCCGACGCCTTCAAAGAAGTACAGATGACGGCTGAAGAAACCGTTTCATCGATGGACCACTCCTGTAGGACCCAGAGCTTACAGAGACGTATTCTCTTTGGGTAGTGTTTCAGCATCTTCTTTGAGTGGTTCCACAGACTTTTGTTCTTAGGAAGGATTGCTCAACTCAACATTGTCCAATTTTACTTTCTCTTCTATCTCTTCCTATACTGATTCTTGGACTAGCCTTGGTCCCTTTTTAGGTTTCCTAACGTCATTTTCTTTGTTAGAAATCTATTTTAGTTCTGTCGGCGTATTCTTGACTTCTTTATGAGAATCTTTGACTTCCCTCTCTTCTTTCAGATGTTTCTTAGGTCCTGAAAATGGTCTTTCACCTCCTTGTCTTGTTTCTGTGGTTTCCTGACTTGCTTTGAATATACCTTCACCGCTGTGTCTTCTTTTTGAAGTTTCCCAACCTTCTTCTCTTTTTGAGATGGTTCTTTGACATGTTCCTCTTCTTCAAAAACTTTCTTAGCTTCCTCTTCTTTGAGGACTTTCTTGACCGACTTATCTTTTTCAGTTGGTTTATTGAGTTCTTTTGGAGATTTCTTGATTTCATTTGAAGGTTTCTCAACTTGTTTTGGCGATTGCTTGGTATCTCTCAAAATTTCATTGACCCCTTTCTCTTCTCTCTGATATTTCTTGACTTCCTTTTCTTATCCAGACAGTATATTGACACTCAGTGTTAGAATTAGTTATGTACACATGCTAAAAACATCCTATGTTATTTCATTACTACTTAGTCTCATCAATTAGTAAGTCCATATATTTATGTAGTTTAGTTATTTGTATATGTTAATTAGTATACATGTACTCAGCTTGTACTTAGTTACTGTAGAAAACTAGCTATCTTGTTTCAGTCTAATAATAAATATTCAAGATTGTATCTAGCAGATGATAGGTCCTTTCCAAAGTGACATCACTCCTGTTGTTTATAAATGTCTGAGACGCGCTTGTGCGCACGCTCTTGTCTCTCTGTCCCTTGGCCTAGCTTCTCCCCTGGAGAACATCCTCTAGCTGCATTATAATAAATATTCCTTTTTTGTATATCACCTTGCTTCCTGCTGATTTAATATTTAGACTATACAAATGGAGAGCTGAATGTAGCGTGTCCAGGCAGGCTGTAGCGGCTGGAGAAAAATGTCAGGTGTGATGTGTGATAGAAGGGTTTCAGCTCGGATGAAAGGAAAAGTGTATAAAACAGTGGTGAGACCAGCCATGTTGTTTGGACTCGAGACAGTGCCACCGAAGAAAAGACAGGAAGCAGAGCTGGAGGTAGCAGAGCTGAAGATGTTGAGGTTTTCTTTGGGACGACCAGGTTGGATAGGATCAGGAATGAGTACATTAGAGTGACAACTCATATTAGAGGATTTGGAGAGAAAGACGGAGAGGCCAGAGGAGATAGAGTGAGTATATCAGCAGAAGGATGCTGAGCTGAAGATGTTGAGGTTTTCTCTGGGAGTGACCAGGTTGGATAGGATCAGGAATCAAAGTCAAAGTAAGCTTTATTGTCAAATATGCTAATATGCATGACATACAGCACAGATGAAATTACTGTCCTCTCGGACCCAGCATGCCAGGCACTTATAATGACTTTAACAAACATAATAAACATGAAAACGCCAATTTGGCAGGAGAGGGGAGCCGCTGGGTGTTCGCGTGCCACCATTTTGAGGTAAAAAAAAAAAACAAAAAACAAATATGGCACCACAAAGACACAGAGTCATTCATTCTTCAGGACTTGCTGTACCCTCTTTGTGATGACATGAAGCAGTTCTAGATGAAAGAGAAGAGGATAAAAGAATCCATGTCAGCAGTGGATCAGGGACGTCATAGTGGAATTTGTATGTCTACTACAAGCTAAATGTTGAAAGCAAACACGAAGCTGTAGCATCCATTGACGAAAAGACATTGTCTCACATCTCCTGACCCACAAAAATCCGCTTCAATTCCAAGCCGCGACAGTTCCACATACGCATCGGCGCTCTGCGCTGACTTCTTATATTCTTCTGTCTTCTTATCGCGGGCTCCTCAAGCCATGCATCCATCCAACCGCAGACTTTCTAACAGCAATGACCTTTCCGCTGAACAAAGCGTGGCTGTGAAGCTGCTGCCCATTAAAGGTGCAAAACACAATGGTCCCTTTGGTGTCCAGCGATGACAGTCAAATGGCTCCGACATTCCTCCCATTCAAAGACAGTACAGGCATATTCATGCTGCCGAAAGGCGCAACCGCTGAGCACAGTGTCCTCCTTGATGATTGTCATGGCCCAAAATGCTGAAAAACAATCTGTATCTGTTCCACGTGACGCAACATAAATCCACAAAAGAAAACACAATAACAAAACAAAGACAACAAAAAAGCAAGGCTCATGCGAGCATTTGCTGATGGCTGCCTACTCAGGCGCCATCTTGGGAAAAAAAATAAAAAAATAAAATGAGTACCTTAGGCGGCCCGGTAGTCAAGTGGTTTCACAGTGCAGAGGTCGCCGGTTCGCGTGCCGGTCCGGCCTCCCTGTGTGGAGTTTACATGTTCTCCCCGGACCCGTGTGGGTTTTCTCCGGGTCCTCCGGTTTCCTTCCACACTCCAACATGCATGGCAGGCAGATTGACCACTGAAAATTGTCCCTTGGTGTGAGTGTGAGAGTGACTGTTGTATGTCTTTGTGTGCCCTGCGATTGGCTGGCAACTAATTCAGGGTGTCCCCCGCCTCGTGCCCGAAGACAGCTGAGGTAGGCTCCAGCAACCCCCGCGACCCTAATGAGGAATAAGCGATACGGAAAATGAGATGAGAAATATATATATATATATATATATAAAAGCATAGATATACATATAAGCATACAAAAGATGAATTAAATTGCAAAAGTTGTTCCTGGCAGAAGTACTTGATTTGTCCAGCTGTTTGACAATACTGAGGAAAACCTGTGCTTTTATGAAAAAAAACTCAGGTTCAAGGAGGAACTAAAGTTGTAATTGTCACGGAGGAAACATTATTGTGGGGGTCTTTTGATTTTTTGTCTGAAGCTGGAAGCTAAAGTTTCGGGTGGGTGCATTGCATTGCATTGTGCTGAAGGCTAATTAATATGAATAAATTAGCAGAAAAACTGATTTTACGAAAAAAAAAAACTCAAGTTTAAGGAGGAACTAGAGTCGTAATTGTCACGGAGGAGACATTATTGTGGGGGGCTTCTCTTTTTCGTTTGAATCTGGAAGCTAAAGTGGGGTGCATTGCATTGCATTCAGCCAAATGCTAATTAATGAATTAATTAGTGAAAAAAGCAGCTGCAGCTGTGGGTGAATGAAAAAGGGACAGAAGTGGACAAAAACTACAAGTTGTTTAATTTACTTCTGAAAATTTGCCTCAGGCAGGAAAAAAAGAGCAGAAGCGGAGGGGGGTGAAGGGGGGGGGGGCTGTGGGCGTCTCTGAGGCTGGGGTTGCGCGCACGCAATTTTGCGTGTGTGTGTATGTGTGTGCGTGAGTGCGTGTGCGTGCGTGTGAGTGTGGCAGGAGCTTGGTGGAGCAATAAATTAGGTTCGGCTGCCTTTGGTCGGGGTTGCCTTACACTTAAGTTTTTGCAAGCTTTATTTCTTTCTATCTTTCTTTGGGAACATTTTGGCATTTGTGGGAAAAGCAATGGGTAAAGCGTGTTCAAAAACCACAACCCATTGCGATACTGAATTTATGATTTAAAAATTCCCTGACACTGAGATTTATTGTGACAGAAATGCCCAAACATGGCACATCGTGTTGCCTGCCTGCCTCTACATGCTGCAGGAATAGTTTTGTTTCCCCTTGGCGTCCTAGTGAATAAAGCACGACAAAATGGAAGTGATTATCCCCATGGTTCTTGGTTCGCTCGTGTCAAGTTGGTGAAGGCTTGGATCACTGGTTGGAATTCCGTTGTGGTCCATTCCAAGCCCGACACAAAATGGGTTCGGCACAGCTGTGCTAAAGAAGCAGAATAAATTGTCCTCAAGATAGCGAGGGGGACTGGTTGGGAACATGAACTGGCACAATGACAGATATCCAACTTGCTATCTTCTTCGCAAGATGGCGTCCCCCTGTGTGGCTGCCGCCAAAGCAGCTCTTTCCCTTTCTTTTCTACTTTTTCGATGTCGCAACTCTGCATTTGCGACATCGAGTTGCTAGCCGTTAGCCTCCGGCCGCATTACCTGCCGCAGGAATTCTCACACGTAATAGCCGTGACGGCGTACATTCCCCCTACGGCAAAAGGCGGCGCTGCCTCCGATGCCCTCATGACTGTTGTAAACAAGCTGCAAACCCAGTCCCCCAACGCCTTGTTCATCATCTCAGGGGACTTCAATCACGTTTCCCTGAAATCCTCCCTCCCAACATTCACACAGTACGCAACTTGTTCAATAACATATTGGACTTATTCTACTCAAATGCCAAGGATGCGTAAAAACCATCACCCCTCCCCACTCTCGGAAGAGCAGACCACAATATGGCATATCTCCAGCCTGTGTACAAACCCCTTGTCCAGAGGCAACCAGCTGTGACCCGCACAGTCAGAAGATGGTCCACAGAAGCTGAAGAAGCTCTGCGGGACTGTTTTGACTCAACCAGGAGGGAGCTCTTCACTGAGATTCATAGGGTGGACTTGATTCACTCACAGACACCATCACAGACTACATAAAGTTTTGTGAACAAAACACCGTACCCACCAGGACTGTGTGGTGTTTTTCCAACAACAAACCATGGATTAATCCCAACATAAAAGCCCTCCTGAAGGAAAAGAAAAGGGCTTTTGTGTCGGGCAACAGAGAGGAACTGAAGGCCGTGCAAATTCAACTGAGAAGCCCAGTGACATTGGACGAAAAAGACAAGGACTGGGCAGATGAACTCAACCGCTTTTTCAATCGGTTTGACAGGACGCCTGTGCCCCCGGCCAACCATCAACTCCATCTATAGCTGCACCTGCACCAACTCTCACTGCGGTCTTACCCTCCTTGCCCCCTCTCGCGACCAGCTTCCCACAACCAACAACTGCCCTCCCTACCATTGCCACACGCTCAGCTGCCACTCTGCATCCTGGTTTCTGCCTGTCTGTCATAACTGCGCAAGTGAGGAACCAACTGAAGAGGATGGAAGTGAGGAAGGCAGCAGGTCCGGATGACATCAGTTCCCGATTCCTCAAGACCTGCTCTGACCAGCTGTGTGTCATTGTCCAGCAGTTGTTCAACCTGAGCCTGAACCTGGGCAGAGTTCCACAGCTGTGGAAAACGTCATGCCTGGTCCCGGTGCCCAAGATTGTCAACCCAAAGGAGCTCAACAGCTACAGACCAGTGGCGCTGACGTCTCACCTGATGAAGACGCTGGAGAGACTCGTCCTCGCCCACCTGCGACCGCTGGCAAGCTCATCGCTGGACCCGCTACAGTTTGCCTACCAGCCCAGCATCTGTGTGCAGAATGCCATCATCTACTTCCTCAATTCGGCGTTGCTACACCTGGGAATGCTGGGAGCACGGTGAGGATCACATTCTTCGATTTCTCCAATGCCTTCAACACCATCCAGCCAAACTACTGGGGGACAAACTGCGGCATGCCGGAGTCGACCATCCCCTCACATTCTGGATTACAGATTACCTCACCAAAAGGCCACAGTACGTGAGGGTAAAGAACTGTGAGTCGTACAGGCTTCTTTGCAGCACCGGAGCAACGCAGGGGACAGCCATGGCTCAATTCATGTTAACCCTCTACACCTCGGACTTCAACTACAACACCCCAACCTGCCAACTTTAGAAGTTCTCTGACGACTCAGCTATTGTTTGCCTCATTACAGAGGGAGACGATAGGGAGTACAGGGGACTGACAAACGACTTTGTGGACTGGTGCCAGCAGAATCACCTCCAGATAAACACCGGGTAGTGGATTTCTGCAGGAAACAATCTTCACCTGCACCGCTGTACATCCAGGGTTCGGACATTGAGAGAGTGACCTCCTACAGGTACCTGGGTGTTACTCTCAACAATAAACTGGACTGGACTACAAACACGGATGCCCTAATCAAAAAGGGACAGAGTCGCCTCTTCTTACTAAGGAAACTGAGGTCTTTTGGAGTTCAGAGGTCACTCCTAAAGACTTTCTATGACTCTGTGTTGGCTTCAACCATCCACTATGGAATTGTCTGCTGGTCAGGAAGCATTACCACCCGGGACTGGAAAAGACTGGAGCGCCTTGTCAAGAGGGCCAGTTCTGTCTTGGGCTGTTCGCTGTACTCTCTGGAGGAGATGGGCAACAGATGGACGCTAGCTAAACTAAAAGCTATGATGGACAGCCCCTCCCACCCCCTCCTGCCCACCCTGACAGCACTGGGTAGCTCCTTCAGCCAAAGACAATTACACCCGCGCTGCAAGAAGGAGAGGCACCGCGGCTCGTTCCTACCAACTGCTGTCAGGCTTTGCAATTCTCAATGATCACATGTGAAAAAAATGGACACTTGTAAATCTGGGTTGATGCAATATATCAATATGCCTTTCTTGATATTTGCACTATGTACTGTTTTTTTATGAAACAGTTTTGCACATTTACATTTGGACAGTATATAGTTGACATTTGTATTTATTCTGCTTAGAATATCTTGTTTTCTCTCATTTCACCCACCACCCCATCCCCTTTCAAATTGCTGCTGTGGACTGCAAATTTCCCCATTGTGGGACGAATAAAGATGTTCTGATTCTGATAACTCACGATGTTGCAGGATGCATGGACTTGAGACTCTGTCCAGGGCTTCCTGAACATAAGATTGGTTTTCCCGTAACTATATGCATTATGTCATATGTGACATCACCAGTCGTGACGTCACCTGTCCACCACAAACCACACATCAGACTGTCAGCCTGGGTGGAGGCAGCTGACCACACGGCCCAGAGCCCAGTTGTTATAGACGCATTATATCAACCGTTTTCAGGAGAAAGACATGACTGGGATCTGTTATTATAAAACACGTGGTACCGTTATGCTACGCTCATTGCGAAGCAAAATAGAAAAAGTAATTGTTTTGTATGCTCGTATATGCCTCATTCTGTGACACAACAACACATGCATTCGAAGGCATTCGGAGAGAGAATGGCTAGAGCTGCATATTATTTAATATCTTGTCATAAATCCGATCAACATTTTCCAGTTGTTCGTAATGCTTCGAAAGGAGAGATTGTTCCAGGCTTAGACACTCTTTTGGAACCAGATAACCAAGTTATGACCGAGAGCGGGTTGCAATTACCATTATGTACAATGTACAGTGCGGGTCAAAATTTGAGTTTTATAGTGGAGGATAGATGTTTATATGTGCTACCGCTAAACACTAATGTCTTCTTTTTGCCCATATCTTCGCATCTTTGGTGGTTATGCGATTGGAGGTATATTATTTTATTCCCCGCAGGCCTACGGTTTGTGTGCACCTGTTACTGTAACCGACAATACTTTCATCACCAGTCGTGCAGTGCACCATCATGTGAAGAGTATCGTTTAAGCCCCATGATTCGATCTTGGGAACTCAGGAAAAGTGTATAAAACCGTGGTCAGACCAGCCATGATGTTTGGACTGGAGACAATGCCACTGAAGAAAAGACAGGAAGCAGAACTGGAGGTAGCAGAGTTGTGTCACATCTCGTTGCCGTCCTGGGCGCGCCCCGCCCCTCCTGTCACCTCCTCCGCCAATCCCGGGAGACGGCCCCTCCAATCATCACTCACCTGGGTTCCCACAGCTGATTGTCATTGACTGATTGTGCCTTCTGTCTATATCTGCCTATCGCTCACTACCGTCTCCGTCGGAGTATTTTTGGATGTTGCCGTTACCACTACCGTGTTGCCAGGTCTGCTATTATTTAGTTATCTTCCTCCACTCTTCCCTGTTTGTTATTTTTGATGCATGTTTCAGTAAAGACTCTTGCTCCTTCCAAGCCTGTCACATTGTGTAATTCGTGTCCTTCCCTTTCACCAAACCCCGTCGCTCGAGTCCTGCCTTTTTGCACTCGAGCGCCGTCACACAATACTCCGACCACCCATGGACCCCGCCGGCGATGACAGGTACTTTGCCGCCCTTGTTCAAGAGGCTTCGAGCCAGCTTGCCCAGGCAATCGAGGAAATGCGCCACGTTACTTCCTCGCTGGCTCAACGCCTCAAGGAGATGGAAACATGCATCGCCACCCTCACTGTCCCTTCCTCCCCGCCCGTGGGCAGGCGCAATCCACCGCTACCCCAACCCTCACGCTACGCAGGCGAAACCGGGCGCTGCGCTCAATTCCTCATGCAGTGTGCGCTCGTGTTTGAACAACATCCTGACGCCTACGTTAGCGATGAGGCTAAGGTAGCCTTCATCACCAGCCTGCTCGCGGGTGAAGCCGAAACATGGGTGCTGGCTGTACGAGAGTCCCGACCGGAGCTGTGCGCCTCGTATCAGGACTTCGTGGCAGAGATACGCCGGGTGTTTCACCATCCGGTGACTGAGGTCGAGGCGGAAGGGAGAATCCTCGACTGCGTCCAAGGGGCCCGTTCGGCCACGGAATACTACGTCGCTTTCCAGATCCAGGCCGCCGGCAGCGGCTACGGCGACCGAGCGTTGAGGGGGGTGTTTTGTCGCGGCTTGAATTCCGACCTAAAGGACGAGTTGGCTACCCGCGATGCCGGCACCACCATCGACGACCTCGTCGAGATAGTCAACGGTTTGGATCATCGTCTCCGGGAGCGGCGAAAGGAGCTGAGCGACCGACGGCCCGAGGAACCCCGAAGCCGACCTTGGTCGACCAAACCCGGCAGCGACCGCGCGCAGCCCCAGGAGGTATTCCCCGAACCTATGGTGATGGGGGGGAGACGACCGCGCCAACCCGAGGGCTCGTCGCACCCGAGCCCCCAGCCAAGGACCTACGGCCCATGTAAGTCCCCACCGAAACGGCATCCGTTGGGGGCTAAGTCCACGACACCTGTCACGCGGTTGGAGCTGGAAAGCGAACTATTTGGCCCCTCCAGCTCCCAAACCGTGCTGGCGCTAGTTGACTCGGGGGCCGACGGCTGCATCATCGACCCCCATTGGCCGAACTCATCGATCTCCTTCCTGCTAAGGAGATAGTCGACCTGGATGGCCCACTGTAAGCCCGGGTCACCCACCTCACGGCCCCACTTAAGCTCCGAGTGGCGGGCAACCACGTGGCGCACCGCCAATTTTTTGTTATGCCCTCCCGGAACGCGCCATTGGTTTTGGGTCTCCCCTGGCTCAAGGCCCATGACCCGTCCATTTCCTGGGAGGGTCCCACCATTCAGGGCTGGAGCCCCTACTGCTACGCCAACTGCCTGCGGTCGGCAACGGCAGAGCGAAACCCCTCCCGCGGTGGCCCGCCCAAGGCTATCTGCCTCAAAAGCGTGCCACAGTGCTACAACGACCTGCGGGAGGTGTTCAGCAAAGACAACGCCCAATCCCTGTCGCCCTCACCGACCGTATGACTGTGCTATTGACTTGCAGCCAGGGGCTCCATTACCGGACTCCAAACTTTACCACATTTCACAACCGGAACGGGAAGCCCTGAGCACTTACATAGACTCCTCTCTAGCGGCGGGACTCATTCGCCCGTCGCGTTCTCCGCTGGGCGCAGGGTTTTTCTTTATCGATAAGAAGGACGGATCCCTGCGCCCATGCGTTGACTACCGGGGCCTGAACGACATCACCATCCGTAACAAATACCCTCTCCCCCTCATGGATTCGGCCTTCATGCCCCTTCAGTCCGCCACCATTTTTTCAAAATTAGATCTTCGTAGCGCTTACCATTTGGTCTGTATCCGTGAGGGAGATGAGTGGAAAACAGCATTCAAGACACCTTTAGGGCACTTTGAGTACCTGGTGATGCCGTTCGGGCTCACGAACGCGCCCGCCAGTACATTAGAGGGACAACTAATATTAGAGGCTTTGGAGAGAAAGTCAGAGAGGCCAGACTGAGATGGTTTGGACATGTCCATTGGAGAGAGAGTGACTATATCGGCAGAAGGATGCTGAGTCTTGAACTGCCAGGTAGGAGACCGAGAGGAAGACCGAAGAGGAGGTTTATGGATGTGGTCAAAGAGGAAAATGAAGGTAGCTGGTGTGAGAGAAGAGGATGCACAAAACCGGGATAGATGGAGGACATTGATCCGCTGTGGCGACCCCTGAGGGGAAAAGCCGAAAGGAAAAGAAAGAAAGAAAGAATCCAGGACGTGACATGACCATGAGCGAGGATAGTAGTGGTGTGAGGAGTGAGAGACGGGCGAAGATGATTGATATTGCATGGGTGGCTGAGGAAGACACCTCCTGGCTGGCTCACCAAGAGTTTGATGTTTCTCTTTATTTGTAAGTAGGTTCGTTGTCTCCAAAGACACGGTACGCACCGGTGACGCCACAGAAGTACGCAGACCAGGTGAAGTTTTTAATATTGGAGTGGAAAGATAGTGTGCTGTCAAGAATGACACCTAAACTTTTCACCTGATGGGAGGGAGAAACGGTCGAATGTTCAATAGTGAGAGAGAAATTGTTAGCTTTGCTCAAGGTGGATTTGGTACCAATGAGGAGAATTTCAGTGTTTTCGCTGTTAAGTTTGAGGAAGTTATGGGGAAACCAGGATTTAATTTCAGAGGCAGAGTGAGATACAGCTATATATATATATATATATATATATATATATATATATATATATATATATATATATATATATATATATATATATATATATATATCAAAAGGAGCTTGGTTTGAGACAAACCTAGCCCTGGATACGAGCACACCACAAATAGTTTTGTACTCCACTTCTGAATATGGTAGATATATGGTAGAGGGGTTTATGTGAAGCAATGAATCAAGCAACTCAGTGGTTCTGAGTGAATAGGGACACTGGCAATATATATATATATATATATATATATATATATATATATATATATATATATATATATATATATATATATATATATATATCCTCGTCTCACCCCCCATGGATGATTTCTCTCCCCCATTTAGCTCGGGTCATCTACCAGAGGATAGGAAGGTTGAGGGTTCTGCGCAGTATTCGTGCTCTTCCCAGCACTGCACTTTTCTGGACCGAGATATCCGATGTTGTTCGCGGGATCTGTTGCAACCACTCGTCGAGTTTGGGGGTCACTGCCCCGAGTGCTCCGACCACCGCAGGCAAGACTGTGACCTTTACCTTCCAGGCTCTCTCCAGCTCCTCTCTGAGCCCTTGATATTTCTCCATTTTCTCATGATCCTTCTTTCTGAGGTTTCCATCACTCGGGACTGTTACATCCACGACAACGGCTTTCCTTTGCCCTTTATCTATGACCACGATATCTGGTTGGTTGGCCATTACCATCTTGTCAGTCTGTATCTGGAAGTCCCACAGGATCTTTGCTCGGTCATTGTCTCGGCACACTACAAAAATGGCCGAAGCTGTAGTCCAAAGATGAGTGTCTTGGTAAAAAACTACAATATGGCCCAAGCTGTAGTCCAAAGATGAGTGGCACCATTTTTCCCCAGAGGAAAGCTGTCCAGTCAAAGACACATGGGACATTGCACTCTCAGATGGACTCAGAGATGATGCAATCGATCTATTCGAGGAGTACCAGCAACTCAGTACACTCATGTTCACTAGGGCTCTAACTCCCAAATGCTTTATTACTGAACCACCCTCTGCGGTCACATTCTCTGATGGAAGTGAGCATGCTTATGGCGCAGTTATGTTCCTGAAATGGACCACAGACCAGGGTCCTATCATTAGACTGGTCAAAACAGTTGCAATGGTTTGGAGAGCGGCAAAAAGGATCTCTCAACAAGTTCAAGCCTTGGACGGCCCAAAATGGGAGGCAGTCTCCTCCATAGGAGCCATCTCTGTGGAAGAAAGAAAGAAAAAAAATCACAGCTCTCAGAGGGCATCCAAGAAAGATCTGGTCTGATCCTGGAACCAATTTCATTGGAACAAAGTATTTCCTCAAGGAACTGTACAGTTTCTTGCATGGCTTGGATCAAACAACACTGGAGGATACAGCAGCCAAAAATGGAACTAAGTGGATGTGGAAAATTCACCCCGCTGACTCTCCACACGGGAACGGTGCAGCAGAGGCCGCTGTACGTATTGTAAAGAGGGCACTCCAGAGTCTTGGTAAAGAGTACGGGCTCAGCTTCTCAGAGTTCCAGACAGCTCTCTACACTACAGCAAACCTCGCAAATGAGCGCCCGATTGATGCCAGAATCCAGAGTCGGGAAAACTGCATCCAATATATCACACCAAACAGCCTCCTTCTTGGTCGTGCATCTCAAAGTGAAGACCTCATAACATTTAACTTTTCCATCTACCCCTACAAAAGGCTCAGGCAATGCAGGCTGAGGTAACCAGGTTCTGGAAATCTTGGAGCCAGGTCCCAACCTTGTTGTCCGAGGCAAATGGCACACTGCTTAACGGAATGTCACTGTAGGAGACATTGTCTGGTTATGTGACCAAAACGCACTAAGGGGTCACTTCAAGCTTGGCAGAGTTATCAGCACCAACCCAGATGACAAAGGCATTGTGAGAGATGTCCACATCCGGATCTATCCCAGCTACTGTGACCCCCTGACAAAAACCCCAAAGGCAAAGCCCATCCATCCCAATTTAAGCAGCCTGAGGAAACAGTTCCAACCCACTGTTCTGCACAGGGACGTAAGACGGTTGGTTGTTCTACTACCTGCTGAAGAACAGAAATAAGAAAATCTTGGCAAGACCACCATACTTACTCCGTTTGCCTACAGTTGGCAATCTTCCCGATGTATCCATGGAAAGATTGAGTGGGAGGTGTCTCGGCAAACTACAAATATGGCCGAAGCTGTAGTCCAAAGATGACTGTCTTGGTAAAAAACTACAGTATGGCCGAAGCTGTAGTCCAAAGATGAGTGGCACCATTTTTCCCCCAGAGGAGAGAGCTGAAATGAAGGCAGGTGTGCCAGCAGCTGAAAGCCATTCAGAAATCACCAGAAGCAACCACTCCTTAAAATAGTCAGTTGCAACACTGCTCAGGTTCGGTTCGGTTCAAGTACTGCTCTAGGAGTTTACCAAGACAGTAGTGTTCAACTGTGTAAAGACCAGGGTGGCTGACTGTGAGAGAACCTGTTATTGTGACCGTTTATTTGATAATTTGATTTTATGGTTTAATGTCAAAACCAGCCTGTTAAGCCTTCAAATGTAAACCTAATTGCTGTTTGTTTCACCTTCTTCAAAGGTTTTTCACCTTGCAAACTTGTAAACTTGCAATCTTGAAATCAGCTTGCAATCTTCCAATTGTCTTTTCAATGAGAAAAGAAATGATTAAGTCCAAAATAAAAGGAAAAAGCAAGGAGAAACCTGTCTCATCATTGGAGTCAAAGAGTGAAGTCCCAGTGTAACCCCGGTCAACACCGCCAAAACCCCTTTTCAAGTTAGGGGGAGAACTCAAAAAAACAAAATAACTTGACAGTCATTCTCTACTACCTTGGGAGGTGTTACCCATTTTGACCTTGGGGTTTCCAGTCCATACTCCGCACAGATGTTTCGGTAGACTATGCGAGCCACCTGGTTATGGCGCTCCATGTAGGCTTTCCCTGCCAGCATCTTACACCCTGCATTTATGTGTTGGATTGTCTCAGGTGCCTCTTTGCACAACCTTGGGTCTTGCCTGGTGTGGTATATCCCTGCCTCTATGGCTCTGGTGTTCAGGGCCTGCTCTTGAGCAGCCAGGATGAGTGCCTCCGTGATGTCCTTTAGGCCAGCCCTCTCTAGCCACTGATAGGACTTCTTGAGATCAGCCACTTCAGTTATGGTTTGGTTGTACATCCCGTGTAGGGGCTTTTCCTCCCATGATTGTCCCTTTTCCAGCACCTCATCCTCTGCTCCCCATTGTCTGAGACATTTTCTGAGTACATCATCCATTGGAGGCTTCTCTTTGATGTATTCATTGAGCTTGAATGTTTCATACTGGACAGTGGCTCTCACACTCACTAGTCCCCGGCCTCCTTCCTTACGGCTTGTGTACAGTTTCAAGGTGCTGGATTTGGGATGGAACCCTCCATGCATGGTGAGGAGTTTTCGGGTCTTAACATCTGTGGTCAGAATCTCTTCCTTTGGCCACTTTATTATTCCTGCAGGTTATCTGATCACTGGCGGGGCATAGCTGTTTATTGCCCGGGTCTTGTTCTTGCCATTGAGCTGGCTTCTTAGGACTTGCCTCACCCGCTGGAGGTATTTGGTCGTAGCCACTTTCCTTGTTGCTAGTTCGAGGTTGCCATTGGCCTGTGGTATACCTAGGTACTTTTAGCTGTTTTCAAGATCTGCTATTGTTCCTTCAGGGAGTGAGACCCCTTCAGTGCGGACGACCTTGCCCCTCTTAGTCACCATCCGACTACATTTCTCCAGCCTGAATGATATCCCGATGTCACAGCTGTAGATCCTGGTTGTGTGGATAAGGGAGTCTATGTCCATTTCGATCTTAGCATACAGCTTTATGTAATCCATGTAGAGGAGGTGACTGATTGTAGCTCCATTTCCTATCCATAGCCTGTTTTGCTTTATTTGGCTGAGGGGGTTCAGTCCTATGCAGAACAGCAGTGGTGAGAGTGCATCACCTTGTGAGTTTCTTTAGTCATTAGGTGTGGACCATGTCCGGGCCTGGTGCCGTCCAGTTTTTCATACCTGAGCCTCTTTCTTGTATGTCTGCCGCTATGATGGTAACTGGGTTCTGTTCCGGAGGTTGCTGTGCTCCTCTTTCAGTGTCACCAGCCATTGATGGAAACTTGCGTTAGTGGCTTGCCATTGACTTCAAGTGTGGTTTTCCACATCCTCATCGAGTTTGCGATGAAAGCTCTCAGGGTCCTGTTGACATTATACAACTCCAAGCATTCAGTGATCCATGTGTGTGGCATCGAGTCATATGCTTTCTTGTAATCAATCCAGGCTGTGCACAGGTTGGTATGTCGGGACCTGCAGTCTTGTGCGACTGTTCTGTTTAACCAGCAGCTTATGTTTGGCACCTATAGTATTTATACCATTGCCTTTCTGTGCTTTGCTCATGTATTGATCCATGTGTCCACTTATCTTAGCCGCAATGATGCCTGACATGAGCTTCCGTGTTGTGGAGAGACAGGTTATTGGCCGATAGTTGGAAGGAACTGTACCCTTTGTGGAATCCTTCAGGATCAGGATTGTTCGCCCGTCAGTTAGCCATCCTGGGTGAGTCCCATCCATCAGCAACGGGTTCATTTGTGCTGCTTGGCGCTCGTGGACTGCCGTGAGTTTCTTTAGCCAGTAGGTGTGGACCATGTCCGGGCCTGGTGCCTTCCAGTTTTTCATACCTGAGACTCTTTCTTGTATGTCTGCCGCTATGATGGTAACTGGGTTCTGTTCAGGGAGGTTGCTGTGCTCCTCTTTCAGTGTCACCAGCCATTGTGAACTGATGTTATGTGCGACCTCTTTCTCCCATATGCCTTTTTCAGTATCTCTCAGTTTTGGAGGGTCTGCTCTGCTGCCACTGAGCGTACACTTTTTCAGGTTGTGTTGCGAACAGCCTGTTTATTCTTCTGGCCTCATTCTCTTTGTGTGTACCTCTTTAGGCGACTGGACAAGGCCTGGAGCCTTTGTTTGGCAGTTTCGAGTGCTTCAGGCATGGTTATCTGCCTGTACCTCTTGGGTATTGGTCTTTTATTCAGACCTCTCTGGGTCTCCTTCAATTGACTCATAACTTTCCGAGCCACCTTGATCTTAGCCTCCAACCATCTTTTCGTTACCGGTGGGTAACGAATCTCATGGCTCTCACAGTTGCTCTTGTACCCAAGCATCTCAAGGATCACTGATGCTGAAGCGTATATCAGCTGATTGGTTTCCGTGATCGTTCCGGTCGGGATCGCTCTCAGTGCTGCATATACAGTTTCCATGAGAATTTCAGGTGGTACTTCACATAGCCGTCTCGAGAAAATCGAGAAATACTAAGGGCTCAGAGAGGAGCTGGAGAGAGCCTGGATGGTAAAAGTGACAGTCATGCCTGTGGTGGTCGGAGCACTCGGGGCAGTGATACCCAAACTCGACGAGTGGTTGCAACAGATCCCGGGAACAACATCAGATATCTCGATCCAGAAATGCGCAGTGCTGGGAACAGCACGGATGCTGCGCAGAACCCTCAAGCTTCCTGGCCTCTGGTAGAGGACCCGAGCTAAAATGGGGGACAGACACCACCCATGTAGGTGAGACAAGTATTTTTTTTAATTTTTATTTATATTTTTATAGTAATACCTCGGTTTACGAACACCTTTGCGAAAATTTCGGCTTACGAATGTTAAATTTCCGAGAATTTAATCTTGACATACGACCTATTTTTCGGGATACACACGGAGCGCCACAATGAGTTCACGAACGATCCCTCTCTTCTAACAAGAAAATGGCAGCCGACTATTTTTTGTCCTCCATTCACCGTCCCCAGTCTTTGGTTAAAGCACATGTGATTGCTCAATAACGCAGCAGTGAGGGGGAGGGGGGTTACAGAAACATAGAGCAACAAATAAAAAAATGATTAAAGCCGCACGTGATTGGTAAAGAATGCAGCAGTCATTCGTCAGCCAGTTCTGACGATAAAGCTGCCAAAGCTTACAAGGAATCATTCCTCAAGATGCCCACTCCAAACCATCAAGCCATCAACGACCAATACAAAGGTCAAGTTCATGATATTATCCAGTACAGTTTATTTCGTTTATTAAAATACCATAGCACATTTATTATACATAAAATAAGGTATATTTGGTATATTTTTAAGGCTTAGAAAGTATAAAATTATGTTTTGAGGGGACCTGGGAACAGATTATTTTCATTTTAATGATTTCCTATGGGAAAATAGTATTTGGGATACACACTTTTCACCTTACACACTGTCTGGGAACCAATTAAGTTCGTATGATAAGGTATCACTGTATATGGTCTTGAAGGACGAACAATTAGACATAGAGATGATTGGGGTGATTTCTCTTTGCCATGATTTGATCCACCCCTCAAGTAGAGTCAAGGGAGAAAACACATGTATGCAACATTGCAGTAACTTACGTTTTTATGGTATCAATTTCAGCAGGACACCACCCTTTAATTTCACATGTCTTCAAAGTGGCTTTGAAAGCAACACATCTCCCTGTAAGAATCCCTGAGCAACAAAAGAATAAACAGTCGTCAAATGTACTTTTTCACAGGTCCTCTACATCCGGATGCATTTTGAAACAGATACATGTGATTACAATACATGTGATCAATGAGATCATACACTTACCATAACTTCCTGGCTTGTTAACAAGCCGTGTGCAGTTGGTATTATGGGTACAAATATATTTATCCTCACTCTACAAAACACAGAATTCCACAAAATTACTGAAGGTGAATGATTCAACAATACAATGCACAGATAATGTCACGTTTTGCATGATGGTGGAGTAGTTGAAGGGGCACAAAAAGCAGGCAAGAGGCAATCATGGTGGAACTGACTACGGTGTATTTGTGGCGTCACCGGTGCGCACCGCAGCGCACCGGTGACGCCACATATTCAACAAAAATACAAACAGGAGCACACTGGAAACTTACTAATTAACTAAACATGCTTGAACAAAAACTGGAAATTACAAGGAGCCATAGTCACAAAAGAAACCTTGGACATGTGTGAAAACAGAAACTACCATACATACTTCAACTCACAATAACCCAACAAAGACTGACAAAACTCAGGGAAAAACAGGGAAATACAAGCAAAGTGACGAGAAAATGACAAACACCTGTACAAGATATGAAGGGTGACAGAGCTGATTGGTTCAACACAAAGGACACTGATGACATGTGAATGGCGACAAAAAGACAAGGGAGAAAAAACAAACGTAACCAAAGAGAAATGTAAAGGATACATCTCAGTTCATGATAGACAGGCACCAAAGCGTTTGGATCAAGACACAGACATGAATCCAGTGTGAACGTTTCAGAGTGCAGTTATGTTGAAAACAAAATGGCTACAGTGGAAAAAAACATGTTTGAAGTTGGACTATGGAAAATCGCAGGCACATTCAGCGATTAGAGATGTATTTTTTTAAAAATGCATCACTAAATATATGTGTTGTGTTTTTTGGGTCTGTAATGGGCATCATTTTCTACAGCCCGATTTTGTTCAATGGTCATGTTAGTGCTGTTGGACCGTCTGCGTTGTTGTAGCTGGGTGCATGATTGCTGAAGTTGAGGATTGTAAGAGAAGACCATCGGCGCGGAACGCTGATGTATTGGATGTATTGTAATGGACGCTACAGCTTCTTATTGACTTTGAAACTTTACTTGTAACCGACGTGTGCAGATCTGGAGCATGGCGTCTCTGATCCACTGGTGACATGACACTTGGATCCTCTCTTTCAACTCAAACTACTTTTAAAAAAAAGTGTATGCAGGAAAAGTTGTTCATCCTGCACGACTTTCCATGTTTCACGTGTTGTGTTTTATATTATGTAATATATTATTTTACTTTGTTTTGTTCAGCGCTTTTTTAAAGTTTCAGCGCTTGTGAAAGCGCAATACAAATTTTTATTATTATTGTATTGTATAGAGGTAATGTAGCCACAAGGGGGCACAAGCCAATGTCTTATTGTGCCGGTCCCAAGCCCGGATAAATAGAAAGGGTTGTGTCAGGAAGGGCATCCGACGTAAAAAACTTTGCCAAAACAAATATGCGAATCAAACCTATGAATCCCATACCGGATCGGTCGAGGCCCGGGTTAACAACGGCCGCCATTGGTACTGTTGACCTTCAGGGTGCCAGTGAAAAATGGACTACTGTTGGTCGAAGAAGGAGAGGAGGGAGGTATGCCCGGAGGAAAAGAGAGAAATGGAATGACAAGAGTATAGAACTAAGAGTAGGAACTTTGAATTTAGGAACAATGACAGGTAAAGGTAGAGAGCTGGTTGACATGATGCAGAGAAAGAAGGTAGACATAATGTGTATCCAGACCAGGTGGAAAGGGAGCAAGGCTAGAAGCTTAGGGTAAGGGTTTAAGTTGTTCTATCATGGTGAAGACAGAAAGAGAAATGGAGTTGGGGTTATCTTAAAAGGGGAGTTTGTTAGGAATGTCTTAGAAGTAAAAAGAGTATCAGATAGGATGATGAGTCTGAAGCTAGAAATTGAAGGTTCAATGTTGTTTGTGGGTATGCCCCACAAGTAGGATGCTGGAGGAGAAGGAGTAATTTTGGTTGGACTTTGATGAAGCCATACAGAACATCCGGAGAAGTGAGAGGGTTGTAATTGGTGGAGACTTCAATGGACATGTTGGCGCAGGAAACAAAGATGATGAGGAGGTGACAGGCAGGTTTGGACTCCAGATGAGGAACGCTGAAGGACAGATGGTGGTGACTTTGCTAAGAGAATGGAAATGGCTATTGTGAATACTTTTTTTCAGAAGAGACAGGAACATAGGGTGACCTATAAGAGTGGAGGCAGAAGTACACAGGTAGACTACATTTTGTGTCAACGGCGCCATCTAAAGGAAATCAAAGTAGTGGTTGGTGAGAGTGTAGCCAGACAGCATAGGTTGGTGGTGTGTAGGATGACGCTGACAGTGAGGAAGATGAAGAAACCAAAGGCTGAAGTTAGGACAAAATGGTGGAAGTTGAAAAAGGAAGAGTGTTGCAAGACATTTAGGAAGGAGGTAAGACAAGCACTGGGTGGGCAAGAGGTCCTTCCAGATGACTGGCAAACTACAGCGAACATAATCAGAGACACAGGTCGGAAAGTACTTGGTGTATCGAGTGGAAGAAAGGTAGATAAGGAGACTTGGTGGTGGAATTTGGAGGTGCAGGAGTGTATACAGAGAAAGAGGTTAGCAAAGAAGAAGTGGGACACTGAGAGGACGGACGAGAGTAGACAGTAGTACAAGGAGATGCAGCGCACGGTTAAAGTACAGGTGGCAAACGTCAAACAAGAGGCCTATGATGACTTGTATGCTCGGCTGGACAGTAAGGAAGGCGAGACTGATCTTTACAGACTGGCGAGACAAAGATGGTAAGGACCTGCAGCAGGTTCGGGTAATTAAGGATAGAGATGGCAATGTATTAACAGGTGCCAGTAGGGTGATGGCAAGATAGAAAGAGTACTTTGAAGAATTGATGAATGAGGAAAATGAGAAGGAACAAAGAGTAGAAGACGTGACTGTTGTGAACCAAGACGTAGCAAGCATTAGCAAGGATGAAGTGAGGAGGGCGCTGAAGAGGATGAAGGGGTTTTTTTGACTTCAAGACGGCGCCGCAAGAGTGGCTGCCTTTCCAGAAGCTCATTTATTTTGTTTTTCTACTTTCATTCCTTTCATCACTTTGCTGCTGTGAAATGTAACTTTCTCCACTGTGAGACTAATAAAGGCAAATCCAATCCAATCCAATCCAAAAGGCACTCGGGCCTGATGATTTACCAATCGAGGTATGGAAATTTCTTGGAGAGGTGGCGGTGGTGTTCCTCACTGGGTTATTCAACAAGATCTTAGATGGTGAACAGATGCCTGAAGAATGGAGACAAAGTGTCCTCGTGCCCATTTTTAAGAACAAAGGAGATGTGCAGAGTTGTACTAATTACAGATGAATAAAGTTGATGAGCCATACAATGAAACTCTGGGAAAGAGTAGTTGAAGCTATACTAAGAGCAGAAGTGCTCATTCTTGAGCAGCAGTATGGCTTCATGCCAGAAAAAAGAGTACGACAGATGCAATGTTTGCTTTAAGAATGCTGATAGAGACGTACAGAGAAGGTCAGAAGGAATTGCATTGTGTATTTGTAGATCTGGAGAAAGCGTATGACCAGAGAAGAGCTGTGGCATTGCATGAGGAAGTCTGGCGTGACTGAAAAGTATGTCAGAGCGGTACAAGACATGTATCACGACTGTAAGACAGTTGTGAGGTGTGCTGTAGGTGTGACTGAGGAATTCAAGGCTCTGAGCCCCTTCTTGTTTGCTCTGGTGATGGACAGGCTGACAGACGATGTTAGACAAGAATATCCTTGGACCATGATGTTTGCAGATGACATTGTGATCTGTAGCGAGAACAGGGAACAGGTGGCGGAGAAACTAGAGATGTGGAGATATGCCCTGGAAAGGAGAGGAATGAAGATCAATCGCAGCATGTGTGTGAATGAGAGGGATCCAAGTGCAAGAGTGATGCTACAGGGAGAAGAGATAAAGAAAGTGGAGGATTTTAAGTACTTGGGGTCAACTGTCCAGAGCAATGGAGAGTGTGGAAAAGAGGTGAAGAAGCGTGTCCAGGCAGGCTGGAGCGGCTGGAGAAAAATGTCAGGTGTGATGTGTGATAGAAGGGTTTCAGCTAGGATGAAAGGAAAAGTGTATAAAACCGTGGTCAGACCAGCCATGATGTTTGGACTGGAGACAGTGCCGCTCAAAAAAAGACAGGAAGCAGAGCTGGAGGTAGCAGAGCTGAAGATGTTGAGGTTTTCTTTGGGAGTGACCAGGTTGGATAGGATCAGGAATGAGTACATTAGAGGGACAACTCATATTAGAGGCTTTGGAGAGAAAGTCAGAGAGGCCAGACTGAGATGATTTGGACATGTCCAGAGGAGAGAGAGTGACTATATAGGGAGAAGGATGCTGAGCCTTGAACTGCCAGGCAGGAGACCGAGAGGAAGACAGAAGAGGAGGTTTATGGATGTGGTCAAAGAGGACACGAAGTTAGCTGGTGTGAGAGAAGAGGATGCACAAAACCGGGATAGATGGAGAACATTGATTCGCCGTGGCGACCCCTGAGGGGAAAAGCCGAATGGAAAAGAGAAAGATTGTATTGTATAGAGGTAAAAATGCAATTCATCTTCTTTTCTTAATGTTGGCCATATACCGTTCAGTAGTGAATATTGTATGGGCCCTAGGGTTGGAACTGCACATAATTATTGTACCATATGACAACTATGACAGGTGCAACGTCACACACTACCGTTCACTACAAAATGACCTCCTCCATTAAATAAACAACCCAGTTACTAGTGGCTTTATCCAGCACCAGTCATATAAGAACAACAGAAGGCACAGTGACCCAAAGTGAGAAGAAATAAAAGAGAAAGAGAGAGTGCGAGAGACAAAATAATTCTTCATTCCTGAAAATGGCAATACTTCATCAGTATCACTCATAGCAATGACAGGTGCTGACCTCTGGACAGTATCCTTGAACTTGTTTTTCTGTTGTTATCAGTTTGGTTATGATGCAGAAGACAGAAGCTCCCTGAACAAATAAATGCGCAAATCACCAATGTATGCTAAAAATGTCAGCCACATAATTTTTCATACCTGTGTTGGCGTGACATAGTCTGCGACATCCATGACTTTGTCATTATAGACTCCAAAACCTTTTACCTTTGTCATCACAGAAGATTCAATGGCCGTGTCCCTTACTTGATAAGCCTTTTCATAGACAAACACCCACCTGAAATAAAATGTGAAACAGCAAAGGCCACTGGCTGATTTATTGACTTTCAGTTTTGTTGTTGACGCGTATTGTAAAAATGCAAGATTGCACTGAAAAATGAAATTACATATTACTGTGCACATCTACCTGTACTAATATAAATAATTTAAGACAAACGGTCGAAGGTATTTTAAACTGATAAGAGATTCAAACAGAAGTAAAACAGTTAATTGGGTCTATATACATGTATATATTTAACGAAAATAGCAGGGGGGACAGTGTGAGTGAGTGTATTATCGCCGAAAAAGCACGGCAACTCTGATACCATCAAGCGGCAACTACATCAACGACCATCACAAAGGTAAATAAAACGACTTTATGAGACAATACAGTTCATTTCTTTAATTACAATACAATAGGACATTTCTTGTACATAAAATAAGGTATATTTTGTGTAGTTTTATGGCTTATTTAATAGAAAAGTATGTTTTACACCGCGGGGTCGGGTCGCGCGTCGCCTAAAATTGTAATCGGGTAGTACTTTTCCATTCCGGTTAGGAGGAGCAGGATAAGGAATTCTATTTAGTCTATAGTTTTCCATCTGACATTTTCAGATTGTGGTGAGCTGCGGAATTTTTTCAATGAAAGAAATGTGCCTATGCTCGAAAAATATTGAAAAACCCTGATCGAAATGAAGGTTGAAGGATGCCTTTCCTCAGAAGCTGGAATCTTTGCACCCCATCCATCCATTTTCTGCCGCTTATCCGGGGTTGGGTTGCGGGGGCAGCAGCTTCAGTAGGGAAGCCCAGACTTCCCTCTCGCCAGCCACTTCTTCCCTGCCAGTTCTCAGGCCAGTTGGGTGACATAGTCTCTCCAGCGTGTCCCGGGTAATCCCCAGGGTCTTCTGCCACTGGGGCATGCCAGGAACACCTCACTGAGGAGGCCTCCAGGAGGCATCCTAATCAGATACCCAAGCCACTTCATCTGACTCCTCTCTATGTGGCGGAGAAGCGGCTACACTCTGAGCCTCTCCTGGATGACCGAGCTTCTCACCTTACCCCTAAGAGAGAGCCTGGACACCCTACGGCGGAAGCTCATTTCGGCTAATTGTATCTGGGATCTCGTTCATTCGGTAACGATACGTATATAGCTCGTGACCATGGATAAGTTTGGGACGTAGATCGAACCATAAATTGAGTGCTTCACCTTTTTGCTCAGCTCCTTTTTCACAACGACAGATTGGTTACAAAGTCCGAATCACAGCAGATGCCGCACCAATCCATCTGTCAATCTCTTGAGCCCTGCTACCCTCGTTCGTGAACAAGACTCCCAGATACTTGGACTTGGGGCAAGATCTCTTCCCGGACGAAGAATCATTGTCTGAGATTTTGAGGTGCTGATCTTCATCCCAACCACTTCACATTCGGCTGCGAAACACTCCAGTGAGAGGTGGAGAGCCCCGCCTGAAGGCCCCAACAGAACCACATCATCTGCGAAAAGCAAAGGTTCTATACTAAGGACACCAAAACTGAGCCTTTCAATGCCACGGCTATGCCGAAAAATTCTGTCCATAAAGGTAATGAACAGAATCGGTGGAAAGGGAAAACTTGGTAGAACCCAAACCTCACTGGAAACGATTCCGACTTACTGTCGGCAATGCGAACTAAACTCTGACATTGGTCGAATAGGGACCGAACGGCCTGGTTCAGCAGTCCTGGTTCCAAGTCCACATATGGACACCCTTATGGTGAAAACAAGGTATTCATTATAGACAATCCGTGTCCAATAACAAAACACCACCGGGGTTCTAATCAAGGGGGCCGTTCTTCCTAATCACGACCCTCCAGGTCTCACTGTCATTG
The DNA here is from genome assembly GCF_051943395.1 of Hippocampus bargibanti. Lineage (NCBI taxonomy): Eukaryota > Metazoa > Chordata > Actinopteri > Syngnathiformes > Syngnathidae > Hippocampus > Hippocampus bargibanti. The sequence goes on along the minus strand of NC_142749.1, from coordinate 2,900,576 downwards.
TCATTGTTTTTTTTTTGTTCTTTTGACTTCAAGACGGCGCCGCGAGAGTGGCTGCCTTTCCAGCAGCTCATGTATTTCGTTTTTCTACTTTCATTCCTTTCATCACTTTGCTGCTGTGAAATGTAAATTTCTCCACTGTGAGACTAATAAAGGTATATCCAATCCAATCCAATCCAATCCAACATGACAATGAAATCACCCAGCAGAACAATGGAATCCCCAGCAGGAGTAATCTCCAGCAAGGACTGTCTAAGGACTCCAGAAAGAATGGGTACATTGAACTGCTGTTTGATGCATTCGCACAAAAAAACAGTAAGGACCCGTCACCCCACCCGAAGGCGGAGGGAAGCAACCTTCTCCTCTCCCAAAGTGAATCCCAATGTACAGGCAGTGGGGGGGAAATGTGTATGAGCACACCTGCTCTACGCCTACCTCCATGGACAACTCCAGAGTGGAAGAGTCCAACCCCTCTCAAGAGGGCTGGTACCAGAACCCAGGCTGTGTGTAGAGGCAAGTCCGACTATATCTAGTGGGACCTTTTCCACCTCTGACACCAGCTCGGGCTCCTTCCCTGAGAGAGAGGGGACATTCCACGTCCCAAGCGCTCACTTCTGTACCGGGGGACCAGACCCCCTGCCTTTGGCTGCCGCCCAGTTTATTGCACTCGACCCCTTTGGCAGCTCCTACGGGTGGTGAAACCTTGAAAAGGTGGACTCATGTTGTCTCATCGAGCAGAGCCCGACCGGGTACCATGGGTGTAGGTCCACCCACCAGGCGCTTGCCAACGAGTCCTATCTCCAGGCCTGGCTTCAGAGAGGGCCCCGATGTGTCCCATCAAGCGAAACTTAGATCCATCCATGTTTTTCGTCATAAGGGGTCTGTTGAGTCGTACTTTGGTCCCTTACCTAGGACCTGTTTGCCATGGGAGACACTGCCAGGGGCATAAAGCCCCAGACAACTTAGCTACTGGGATCATCGGGACACACAAACCCCTCCACCACAGGATGGTGACATGCCATGGAGGGGTGAGAATAAGATCGGCTCAAAATTGAGCCCTGCGGAACACCACATGACAGAGGGGCAGTATGTGACTCAGAGCAGCCAAGGCGACCCACAAAAGGTTCTGTTAGAATGGTCGGATATAAACCAGTCAAGAGCAATCTGACTTGACGACCTCCAAGATATTCTGTTCGTGCAAGAAAGATTTCAACTGCATGTTCACCACTTTTTCGAACAATTTTGAAATGAAAGGGAGTTTGGAAATGGGCCAAAAATTTGACAGTACATCTTGATCAAGATCATTTTCTTGGCCAAGGGTTGGACGACGGCATGTTTAAATGGTTGGGGTACAATGCCAGAAAAGTGTTGCTGTTGATAATGGCAAAGACCGATGTGCCAATACTGTACTCGGGAGAACCTCTTTAAAGAAATGTGGAGGAAGCGAGTCACAGGCGGAGCCACATCCTTTAAAGTTTACAGTAAATACCTCAGTCTTCTGACATTTTTATGATGCTTAGAATAGCTTGTTTTTATCTTTTCCCACAGCCCTTCAACCCCCTTTCAAATTGCTGCTGTGGACTGCAAGTGTCTCCATTGTCGGACTATTAAAGGCTTTCTGATTCTGATTCTGATTAAAAGGGTCAACCCTGTCTAGCTGTGCGGGTTTTGTCATGAAACCTATTCATTGTGTTCAATAGAACATTATTTTTCAAAGTTAAAAACACTTATAGTAATAATATCAGCGCTTTGTGACAGCTCCACCTGTAGTGAAAGCAATATATAAATCAATATGTTTTGGTTTGGATCGGATATGAATACAGTATAACACTTTATTGTTAAAATAAGATTTTTTTCACAAATTTAATGTAATGGCAATGGTGTGCCACAGAGTTTTTTCAATGAAAGAAATATGCCCTGGCTCAAAAAAGATGTAAAACAATGCTATACATCAATAGTGCTGTCATCTTTAGGCACAATGCTTGAAATACATTTGCAATATTTTAACACATTTGTCATGTCCTGCATTTAGCAACATTCAATATTTATTATTCGGATTTGTTTTTTGCCAAAGAAATTAGTACTCACCCAATGAAGTAAGTAAAGATGAGGACTTGTACAGCTCGGTTGATGATGCCGATTGTCCAGCTCTTGACAACCACTGACTTAGTGGTTTCATAGGTGAAGAATTCAGTTATGCAAGACCACATGCCAGTACTGTGTACAAGGTGAACAAAACAGAAATGACAAAACAATCATGCAAACAATAATGTCCACTGAATTAATGGCAAAAATGTAGTGATATTTTAACTAGAACAAAAGAAGTCCCATTTGCAGTTACTGTTTTCATTCCCAAAATGACATGAACAAATTGAATACAAAAATATTCTTTCAAACCATTAACATCAACGGTGGTATCCAAAAATATATACGTTGTGAGACTTCGCAATTGCAACGTGTTAATGTCCACTTCGGAGAGAAATCACTGGCACAAAGAAAAAAAAACATCTGTTTTTCATGTGCTTCAATGGTCCAAGCGACCATGCCATCAAAAGCAGTTCCCTCTCTCTATTAATCCACCCTCAGCCACTTATGTCCAAGATACGCCCTCAGACTCACTCACCACCTTCACCAATCTGATTATCATCAGCATCATGTTTCCACTTTCTTTCTCAATTTAATGCTGTCTCGTTCAACACACACAAGCATGCACACATCTATACACGCATGCCTCAGGCAATGGACCTGATCCATGTGTGTAAATTTTGAATGATTTTGATGATCTTTGTATTTTATTTTGTACGTGTCATGTGAACAATTTTAGAATCTCCTCAGATTTTACACTGAATACATAAAAAGAGCCACAAGCCAGTGTCTTATTGTGCCGGTCCCAAGCCCGGATAAATACAGAGGGTTGTGTCAGGAAGGGCATCCGACGTAAGAAAAAAATTGCCAAAACAAATATGTGAATCAAACCTATGAATCCCATCCGGATCGGTCGAGGCTCGGGTTAACAACAGCCGCCATTGGTACTGTTGACCTTCAGGGTGCCAGTGGAAAATGGACTACTGTTGGTCGAAGAAGGAGAGGAGGGAGGTGTGACATGAAGGTAGCTGGTGTGCGAGAAGAGGATGCACAAAACCGGGATAGATGGAGGACATTGATTGGCTGTGGCGACCCCTGAGGGCAAAAGCCGAAAGGAAAAGAAGACATAAAAAGAATAAGAAAACCTTTATTTGTTGCACAATGGAGAAATTTGTGATCTACAGCAGCAAAATTGGGGGGGGGGGCTTAGAAAAGAAATACAAAATATTGCATGCACACAATGTTTCACAAAAAATAATGTTCACCGTATAAAATATAAAATCTAGATTAAACTTAAACATAGAATTTTAATGATAATTTAAATAGGCCATTTGTTAATGGGTTGAGTCATGTTTTAAATAGCCTCGAAATACATTTCATCACTGTCACTCTTGTGCTCCCAAGTGCATGTTTGTGCAAATGTACTGTGTGAATGAATTTGCCATGTACCTAAGGCAGGGGTCTCAAACTCAATTTCACAGTGGGCCAAAATGTAAAAAAATAACTTTGTCGAGGGACTGACCAATGTATTTATTAATTTGTTTATGTTTTAATGATCTAAGATACTGTAAACTACTGTCTTAACCATCTCAATATATTATAACTGAATTTTTGCTTAAATACTGAAACATAAAAGGTTTAAGAAAATACTAAAAACAAAAACTGAAAAAAATATCAGGCTTCTATATTTTTAACTTTATTAATTTTAATTGTAACTTAAATCTTTTCATCACCGAATCAGAATCAGAAAGCGTTTAATAGTCCCACAACGGGGAAATTTGCAGTCTACAGCAGCAATATGAAAGGGAAAAAAACAAAAAGTATACATCTGCAAGTATAAGAAAAGCATATTGATATATGTAGCTATATTGCATCAGGGGCTGTCCTATTTATAGTACAATATTTTTTTTTCATTCACATGTGAAATAATTATAAAGGAGCCTGACCGCAGTCGGTACGAACGAGCGGCGGTACCTCTCCTTCTTGCGGCACGGGTCAAACAGTCTCTAGCTGAAGGAGCTACCCACTGCTGTCAGGGTGGGCAGGAGGGGACACAGGGGCTGTCCATCATAGCTTTTAGTTTAGCTAGGGTCCGTCTGTTGCCCACCTCTTCCAGAGAGTCCAGGGAGCAGCTCAGGACTGAACTGGCCCTCTTGACCAGGCGCTCCAGTCTTTTTCTGTCCCAGGTGGTGATGCTGTGTGACCAGCAGACAATTCCACGGTGGATGACTGAAGTAACCACAGAGTCACAGAAAGTCTTCAAGAGTAACCCCTGAACCCCAAGGGACCTCAGTTTCCTAAGTATAAGTATAAAAACAGAAGTCTTTAGAAGTCTACGCACACGGACCAATACTGACTTTTTGATTCTAACCACCCTCTACAACACAAACTAGGAGTTATCAGACCCTCCAGCATAGGGCTAAACTAATACTACCAACAAGCGTCAAAGCTAGAGAAAAGGAGTCAAAACATATCAGGAAAGCACTCAAAAACTGTGGGTACCCTCAGTGGTCTTTTAACAAATGTCAAAATGATATAATAGGGAATGAAATCAAAAATTCTGAAGATACAAAAAGGAGAGGAGTAGTAGTACCTTACGTTGCGGGACTTTCTGAAAAACTATAAAAAGTCTTTTGGCAACATCCTTATTTTAAACCGATGAACACGTGAAGGCAAAAACTAGTTCACCCAAAAGATAGGCTGCCAAATGAAAAACAAAGTAATTTAGTTTATTCAATACATTGTAAGAGTGAAAATTGTAGTGGGAAAATCTAGTTGACCTCAATTGGCAGTACATATGCACCTAAAAGCTAGCAACCACTCATTTGACGACAATGAGGTTAAAATCTTAGCGAAAGAAAAAAGATGGTTTGAAGGGGAGTAAAAGAAGCTATTTTCATAAAGCAGCATAATCCTTCACTAAACCAACATGGTGGTGTGAGGTTCAATTTGGATCGTTCGTACAACAGACTGCTTAGGCAACGTAGGCTTAGTTATGCTGATGAGGTGATGCCAGAGCAAATAGGGCAATCAGGACAGTCGTCAGTCAGGAAAATTGAAGTAATCAGTGGAGCCGCAGGGACTAGTCCTCTGCACCCCCTAACCTGAGAGCAGGGAGCAATTATAGCAGTCCAGCACCGCCATGCTGGACAGTAGGGATTTCTATGGGGCCGAAACTACCAGCAAGACTTTAGTTCGCAGAAGAAGCATCTTGGATAAGAAGCAAAACATCCGACACCTTCAAAGAAGTACAAATGATGGCTGAAGAAACCTTTTTATCGATGTTATCCATTGTAGTTTTTTTTTTTACTGTTGAGTTACTCTTATGATGCACATGGGTCCAAGCCAGATACGTGGCATCGCTTTTTACTTGCAAGAGCATCAATTTCCGGAGTCAGGCTCTGTGCAGAGGAAATCCTCAGGACTAAATGAAGGTTTATCGGTGAGACGACTCCTCTGTCATGACACTGCAGCTCAATAAGGTTCATTTGGAGATTGATTGGTGCGCTATTCACATCAAACGTTTCTAAAAGATTCAAATTTACATTTTTGGGCTTCAAAGTCGGAAAATCATCGGGCATAAATGCCAACACTTCCAGCCCCGACTATTGCCAATACTTTTTCGGCAATCAAAACAGACTCTAGAACTGCTTCATGTCATCACAAAGAGGGTACAGCAAGTCCTGAAGAATGAATGTCTCTCTGTGTTTTTGTTTTGTCATATTGTCTCTATGCTGTCATATTATTTGTTATTTAAGTTTTTTTTGTTCTTTTGACTTCAAGACGGCGCCGCGAGAGTGGCTGCCTTTCCAGCAGCTCATGTATTTTGTTTTTCTACTTTCATTCCTTTCATCACTTTGCTGCTGTGAAATGTAAATTTCTCCACTGTGAGACTAATAAAGGCATATCCAATCCAATCCAATCCAATCCAATTGCGGGACACATGGAGGGTGCCACACATCGAGCCTGCTCCATTTTTTTTCTGTTCCTGTTTTTAAGACACAACAGTGTCGCGGATGCCAGTGCCCCTTCTATGGCTTAGAGCAGCCCCCCAGCACCTGCTGCTCTCCTATTGGCCGTGCAAAGAGTCGTCACAGTGTTTTGACGCTGGTATTAAAAATGTTTTAATTCGGGCGTCAAGGCGTCAAACGCCAACCCATATTGAGAGGGGTTGGACTCTCTTCCACTCTGGAGTTGCTCACGGTCAGAGGCTTAGAGCAGGTGTCGTCATACACATTGCTCCCTGGCTCGCCGCCTGTACATTGCGATCCACCCTGGTAGACGAGACACCCCCTCTCTCTGAATTCACACGTCCATCGCCTCCAATGAGCTTTTTGCAGATAATTTTACTATTATGGGATCGGAAAATAAACACCACAGGCTCAGCCTCTGTTCAAATGTGGTGCGTTACTATGAATAAATTGAAGAAACTACCAGCCGTACACGTCTACTCTGCTCTGTTTATTTGTCATCCAAGACTTGGGGTGCGTTCAGGTTCGAGAATAGCGCACGACTTCTTATGACTCTAGGCTGTTTGGAAAGAATTGTTTAACTGAATGAGCAGGAACAAACACTTGCCAATGTTTTTGTGTTGCTACACTTGAACGCACCCCCTGTCAAGATTTGATAGAAGTGATTGTGATTGGCTATAGGGTAGTGTCATTTGTTATGGTAAGCCAATCAGAGCTAGTGTTTCCACACACATCCGAACGGCGGGTCAATAGTCACGCTAAATTGTCACGTGCGAATTGACAGCTGGGGTGGTGCCGCCGCTGGCGACACTACAATTTGATTTCATTTCAACGAGTCACTGTCACCTCACCAGTGACGTGATTACGACGAAAGCAAATCGCTGTGTCTTGTGCAAATCCAACAGTTTGCTTTGCACGAGGTGATTGTTAGACGCGATCGCATAAGTTTGTTGCTTTCCGGTTTCCGATCGCGAGCGTGCCATTTTATTCGCCCCGCCCGCCTTCTTTTGTCGTGTTTTATTCCGCGTCCGTGGAATCATCTGACTCGCGCCTTTTGTTGTAATAAAATCTCTGCCAGCACCTACGGGATCGAAGTGAATGCAGATGACATTGAGGAGCTTGTTAGTGACCATAATGAGGTTATCAACACAGAGAATTTGATTTGTCTTCAAGAGGACAAGCAGAAGATGGTCCATTCAGCAGTTGATGTGCAGGCTTTTATTGAACAGTTCCATCCAGAAAAGGCTATGAGAATCATCAATATGATGAATGATAATGTGATGCCTGAGTTTCGTAAGATCTTACAAGTCAGAAAGTTACAGGTGTCAATTAAGAGCCATCAATAACCATCAAAAATGTAAATAAAGTGACTTTATTATAAAGTTCAGTGTATTTCTTTCATTACAATACAATAGCACATTTATTATACATACAGATAAGGTAGGTTGTGTGTAGTTTGAAGGCTTATTTAGTTGAAAAGTATATTTTATGGAAACCCGGGAACGGATTATTCCCATTTTAATGGTTTCCTATGGGAATTTTTTTTGAGATACACACTTTTCACCTTACACACTCTGTCTGGGAACAAATTAAGTTCGTAAGTTGAGGTCTCAATGTATTTCGAAGACCTTGATAGAATTAGTTTATACACACATCCTAAAACACCCAATGTTATTTCATTTCTACTTATTTTTATCTTAGTCTATATATGTATGTAGTTTAGTTATTTGTATGTTAGTTTAGCATATATATATATATATATATATATATATATATACTTTGTGCAAGATAATTCTTGCACAATGGCTGGTGACTCTGAAAGAGGAGCACAGCAACCTCCCTGGACAGAACCCAGTTACCATCACAGCGGCAGATATACAAGGAAGAGTCTCAGGTATGAAAAACTGGACGGCAACAGGCCCGGATATGGTCCACACCTACTGGCTAAAGAAACTCACAGCTCTCCACGAGCGCCTAGCAGCACAAATGAACAAGTTGCTGATGGATGGGACTCACCCAGGATAGCTAACCGAAGGGCGAACAATCCTGATCATAAAGGATTCCTCAAAGGATGCAGTTCCTTCCAACTATCGGCCAATAACCTGTCTCTCCACAACATGGAAGCTCATGTCAGGCATCATTGCGGCTAAGATAAGTGGACACATGGATCAATACATGAGCAAAGCACAGAAAGGCATTAGTAGAGATACTAGAGGTGCCAAACATCAGCTGCTGGTTGACAGAACAGTCGCTCAAGACTGCAGGTCCCGACATACCAACCTGTGCACAGCCTGGATTGATTACAAGAAAGCATATGACTCGATGCCACACACATGGATCAATGAATGCTTGGAGTTGGATAAGGTCAACAGGACCCTGAGAGCCTTCGTTGCAAACTCGATGAGGATGTGGAAAACCACACTTGAAGCAAATGGCAAGCCACTAACGCAAGTGTCCATCAAATGTGGCATATACCAATGTGATGCACTCTCCCCACTGCTGTTCTGCATAGGACTGAACCCCCTCAGCCAGATAATCGCCAAGACAGGCTATGGATACCGCCTCCGAAATGGAGCTACGATCAGTCACCTCCTCTACATGGATGACATAAAGCTGTATGCTAAGAGCGAAAGGGACATAGACTCCCTGATCCACACAACCAGGATCTACAGCAGTGATATCGGAATGTCATTCGGGCTGGAGAAATGTAGTCGGATGGTGACTAAGAGGGGCAAGGTAGTTCACACTGAAGGGGTCTCACTCCCTGAAGGAACAATAGCAGACATTGAAAACAGCTACAAGTACCTCGGTATGCCACAAGCCAATGGCAACCTCGAACTAGCAACAAGGAAAGCGGCTACGACCAAATACCTCCAGCGGGTGAGGCAAGTCCTCAGAAGCAAGCTCAATGGCAAGAACAAGACCCGGGCAATAAACAGCTATGCCCTGCCAGTGATCAGATACCCTGCAGGAATAATAAGGTGGCCAAAGGAAGAGATTCAGACCACGGATGTTAAGACCCGAAAACTCCTCACCATGCACGGAGGGTTCCATCCCAAGTCCAGCACCCTGAGACTGTACACAAGCCGTAAGGAAGGAGGCCGGGGACTAGTGAGTGTGAGAGCCACTGTCCAGGATGAAACATCCAAGCTCCATGAATACATCAAAGAGAAGGCTCCAACGGATGATGTACTCAGAGAATGTCTCAGACAATGGGGAACAGAGGATGAGGTGCTGGAAGACGGACAATCATGGGAGGAAAAGCCCCTACACGGGATGTACCACCGAACCATAACAGAAGTGGCTGATCTCAAGAAGTCCTATCAGTGGCTAGAGAGGGCTGGCCTAAAGGACAGCACAGAGGCACTCATCCTGGCTGCCCAAGAGCAGGCCCTGAACACCAGAGCCGTAGAGGCAGGGATATACCACACCAGACAAGACCCAAGGTGTAGGTTGTGCAAAGAGGCACCTGAGACAATCCAACACATAACTGCAGGGTGTAAGATGCTGGCAGGGAAAGCCTACATGGAGCGCCATAACCAGGTGGCTGGCATAGTCTACCGAAACATCTGTGCGGAGTATGGACTGGAAACCCCAAGGTCAAAATGGGAAACACCTCCCAAGGTGGTGGAGAATGACCGAGCAAAGATCCTGTGGGACTTCCAGATACAGACCGACAAGATGGTAATGGCCAACCAACCAGATATCGTGGTCATAGATAAATGGGAAAGGAAAGCCGTTGTCGTGGATGTAGCGGTCCCGAGTGATGGAAACATCAGAAAGAAGGAACATGAGAAAATCGAGAAATACCAAGGGCTCAGAGAGGAGCTGGAGAGAGCCTGGAAGTTAAAGGTGACAGTCGTGCCTGTGGTGGTCGGAGCACTCGGGGCAGTGACCCCCAAACTCGACGAGTGGTTGCAACAGATCCCGGGAACAACATCGGATATCTCGGTCCAGAAAAGCGCAGTGCTGGGAACAGCACGGATACTGCGCAGAACCCTCAAGCTTCCTGGCCTCTGGTAGAGGACCCGAGCTGAAATGGTGGACAGACACCACCCATGGTGGGTGAGACGAGGATTTTTTTTAATATATATCTGATCTCATATATCTCATCTCTCATCTCATTTCCGTACCGCTCATCTCATTTCCGTACCGCTTATTCCTCATTAGGGTCGCGGGGGTTGCTGGAGCCTGATAGAGTGTTTATGCACATTAGTAAACATATTATGTTATTTCATGTTTAGCTTAGTATACATTATGATTAGTGCACGTTTAATTTCAGTCTAATAGCATTATCAATCTTATTAGTTCAATAGTCATTGCAAAGAAGCAACAGCTCCAACTACAATCTAAGACCCTCCCAACACAGAGTTGTTCGTAACCGATTGGACGGGAAAGATCGACTTGTCCGCAACTGATTGGACAACAGATCGCCACTGTGTATGTTTAAAAACTTGTCAGAGCGGGAGCTTGTTCTCTTTGTTTCCTATCTTTGTCCGTGTGCTCATGTCTTTGCCCCGACTGAGACGAGAAGTGCCTTTTTCTGTCTCATTAGAATAAAGTAGTTTTTTGTTCACCATCTATCGTCGTTGCTGATATTTTTAATCACTGAACTTCTGACAAAACCGAACCATTTAAGACGAACAAGAATTTAATCCGAACATTAATTGATGCCAAAACCCATTGCCAGTCTGCCAGCCTTAGCCTTAGGACTACCACCTGGGCGACCCAGTCAAGGCGAGACGGGAAGAAGCTCAAAAAAGCTCCCGGTGGTTTAGCCCGTTTTAAAATTTTCACGGGAGACGACGCGTAGGTACGCGCGGCAAACCTGCTCCTTGACTGGCGCCAACCTACGGAAGAAACGAAGATTTTTTCGCTCTTCGCTGAAGCCTGCTTGTGGAGTCCGCACGAGAGACGGAAAGAATATCACTCCTTTCCGGTGGCGGTGGGGCTCCTAACGTTCTGGCTGGAGGACAACACGGGTGTTTATTCAGAAGTTCACCAAGTAAGTACCGCGCTAGCTAGCAGCAATTATTTGAATGTATTGTGAGACTTCTCCTGGCCAGAGGCAGTCTTTTCCACTTGACTCACGTACGAACCGGTGTAAAGCGATTTTCGTTAGGCGAGGTGGCCAAATGAGAATACGTATACCGGCGGAGATAGTGCATATTAATGTGCACGGGACATTTTGGTTGTTTTTATAGACTAAATGTGTCCGGTTTGGGTTCCACACGCCGAATTGTGATTCGGAAGTTTTCCAGCAAAAAAAATATTGATCACAAGGTGGTGATAGCTGGATTTCAGTTTGTGTGATGGCCGCTTTTATTCTGAAAAGCGGATGTTATAAAGGGCAGCTACTACAGTACAGAATCAAAAGAAAAATAAAAAATACATTCTTAAAATGGTTTGTTCTATGCTAGAATAGTGACACAGAGAGGGTTCTTTGTCTCGGAGGGAAAAAAAAGGGTGGGGGCGAAGTCATTTGAGCCGTTAGTGCGTGCCAGAGTGTGGGTGTGTGTGTGTGTGTGTGTGTGTGTGTGTGTGTGTGTGTGTGTGTGTGTGTGTGTGTGTGTGTGTGTGTGTGTGCGTAAGAGCATTCATTGTGTGTGTGCGTGAACGCGCATCCTGGTTGAGGATTGGCGCGAATCACGCCCTTTGTTCTTGGGTTTGAATCAACATCGCGAGGTGTGCTTCTTTTCTGGTGATAGTTAAAGAAGGAATTTTTTGTTGCAATAGTGAAAATGGGTGCTATTTTTTCTAAAAAGACCCCAATTCATAGGGACGTAGAGTTTATGTCGAAAAAGTTTCCAGGAAGCGAACTTTATTGCAAGAAGTGGATGGACTGTAGTGGATTCTCTGGTGCGTTGCAACTACAACCTTTGAGAGAGATCATGTTTCGGTTAAAACTTCAGGAAGCATCTGCGATGAAAAAAATCTCTTGGAAAGATACATGCCGAGATAATTGCCTGTGAAGCTTGGATTGCGCAAGCAAAAATCAGGGAACGGGAAATTGAAGCTAAACGGATGAAAAAAGAGGAGAAAGCAATGGTCGCGATGTCTTCCAAAGTGAGCTCTGACGATGAGACTGTGGCTTCATCTGTTGCACGTCCTAATGAAAAGTTCGTGGAAAATAAAAGCAGCCATTGTTTCAATCCCCAGAGCTCCCCCACGGGAGGCGAGGGGGAGAGGCGGGGGGCTGCCCCGGGCAGGCGCCTCAGCACCCCTCCTCCCCCTCCTTCTACCCTTCCTCTGCCGAGCTGAGGAAAGGGGGGGACGCCATCTGTTCAACCCCTGTGGGGCGGGTGGCCCCCCCCGGTGATGACTCCAAATGTCTGTTGGGCAGACCAGCAGAATGGAGCGCTTATGACCTCTACTGGAGGAATATGAGGATTGCAACCTGATATGGCAAATCAGATTGCTGCTGATTGTGTCTCTTCGCGTACAAGGAGCAAAGCAAATTGTTCTGGACAATTGTATCCGTTTGAAGAGTTGAATGGAATTAAAATGAATAATGAAAGCGACTGTGGAGCTTTACAACTTATTCAGGTAGCAAATCCTAATTCTTCAAACATACATGATCAAACTATGGTTTATCGGCCATGGGGCGACAGTGATGTCGCAGAGGCATGCAGAGGACTAGGTAATGTTGAAAATGCAGAAAGTTGGACTGGGAATTTTGAGGAATTGTGTGCTTCTTACCAGTTGAATGGGCAAGAAACACTTAAGGTTCTCAGGAGATGCTTGGGACACCATTGGAACCAGGTGAAAAGTGACTTTACTGGGAAAACATCGACGGGAACGAACATGACGTACGAGGAGGTGACAACCCAACGGAGATTGATTTGTGAAAACATCCGAACATTATGGAAAAAAACACCAAACTTTGGCATGATTCAGAATTGTAGACAGTTACGTGGGGAAGATATTAACATTTTTCGAGGACGCTTGGAAAATGTTTTTCGAAACCACTGCTGTATTCCTGAATCTGCTGATGAGAATTCCATATATGTCAACCAATTCAAGCAAACATTTCTGCAGAATTTGATGCCGGAAATTGGAGATTTAATTCGCAAACATTATGTCCAACACCGGACTGGAAGGTTGGTTGATCTCATGGAGTGGGCAATACACGCCCAAGAAGTGGTGAGAAAAAAGTGGGGTAATGGTGCAAATTCGCCGATGGAACATGTGATGGCATCTACCATGGGTAACATAATGGAGACCGTGTTATACCAGGATCGGGTGAAGAGACGGATGCCGCACAATGATCGATGCTACAGTTGTGGCAATGTAGGGCATATTGCTCGCCACTGCAAAAAGAAACCTATACCGAAAAGGAAACATGGGAAATCTTACAGACCTCCACCATATAATACGCGATATGGTGAAGGACAAAAAACAAAGCATTCAGATTGACGCGAGGAACCCCATTTCAACACTGATGACAACAAGCACAACAGTGGGAAATGGGAATCAATAAAACCAGTTGAAATCTTGGATTTGACTAATGTATTTGCCTTGACCTTACCGGAAAACGAAAAACCTTATTATTGGCTAAAAATTGGGAAAAAGGATGTCAAATTTCTTTGTGATAGTGGTGCATGCAGATCAGTGTTAAGAGACACCATTCCAGGTGTCACTCCAAGTCGACAACAAATTTATGTGGTATCTGCAGATGGGAAAGTGACATTGTTACCGATTTCCAAACCAATAAAAATTTTAGATGAGGGACTAACTCCATACAAGGTCACTATGGTCTTGAGTGGAGATTGTCCTATAAATTTGTTGGGGAGAGACCTGTTACAACAACTACAAATAGCTTTAATACCAACAGAAGAAGGGTACAAACCCAAAAAAGTGAACTTTCTGGAGTCCTTCATAGTTGACGCTATGGGGGACCCAGTAAAGGTCGATTCACTAGAATTATGACTGATGGCCACTTTAGGGGCGGAGGACTTTCCAGACGTCCCTGCCACGCTTTGGTCATCGGGAAAAACTGATGTGGGCTTACTTAAAACAGCAAAACCAGTTGAAGTATTGCCTAAAACGACTTATCGACCAAGACTTAAACAATATCCATTAAAACAGGATGCTATTATTGGCATCACCCCTGTAATACGGGATATGGTGAAAGCTGGTATTTTGATTGAAGACCCAACTTGTGAATGTAATACACCGATATTTCCTGTCAAAAAAGTGGAATCTGGAGTTTGGAGAATGGTGCATGATTTGCGACAGATAAATAAATCCATACAATCACGTGCTCCGTGTGTGCCAGACCCACACACATTATTGAACAGTTTAAAACCTGACAAAAAATGGTTTACAGTAATTGATTTGAGCAATGCCTTTTTCTCCATTCCGTTACACAAAAATTCACGTCATTGGTTCGGATTTACATTTAATGGGAAAAAATATACATATACAAGATTGCCACAAGGGTTTACAGATAGTCCTACAATTTTTTCACAGGAAATGTCTTCGTGTATTGCTGATTTTAAACATCCTGAATCTTCTCAGATTATTTTGTATGTTGACGACATCTTAATTGCTTCACCGACTGAAGATGTGAACAAAACTGTATCAATAGCTTTGTTCCAATATTTGGCGAATACAGGTAACAAAGCTTCTTTGGATAAATTGCAGTTTTGCCAAGAAGAAGTTGTTTTCTTAGGACATCTTTTGTCAAGAAAGGGAAGAGAGTTGACAACTAAGAGAAAACAGACAATTTTGCAGGTTCATCGACCTAAGACGAAAAAACAGATGATGACGTTTTTGGGACTGTGCAATTATTGCAGAACTTGGATTCCGCATTATGCACAAGTGACCCAACCATTATTGACACTTACATACCAAGACGAAATGGCACTGAAAGACTCTATTCAGTGGACTGGAGAGGGCAGTAAAGCATTTATAGAATTAAAAGATTTGATAGCAAACACTAGCGTCTTAGCCTTACCTGACTACGACAAACCTTTTGTTCAAGCAGTTGACTGCAAAGACAAATACATGACTTCAGTCCTGTTACAAAAGCATGGACAAAAGCTGAGACCAGTTGCATTTTATTCTAAAAGACTGGATCCAGTAGCTGCAGCTCTTCCAGCATGTGTTAGAGCAGTGTGTGCCGCAGCGTTGGCAGTTCAGTCGTCAGCTGAACTAGTACTTTTTCATCCCACAACGCTGATGGTACCACACTCGGTTGACTTATTAATTACAGGCACGAAAATGACCTTCTTGTCACCAGCACGACATTTGTCTATCATGACAACCTTGCTGGAACAACCACATATAACTGTTGAGAGGTGCAATAGCATTAACCCAGCGACACTTATACCTCTACCTGTGGACGGAGAACCACATTCATGCGTTGACAGAATAAATGAGAACTGCAAACCACGACCAGACTTAAAAGACATACCTTTACCTGACAGCATCTACCTGTACATTGATGGCTCTGCGTCTAGGTCAGATGCAGGGGCTAACAGGGTAGGCTATGCTGTTGTGACCGATGTTGAAATTGTTGCTGATGGCTCATTACCAAACACGTATTCAGCACAAGCAGCAGAAATTGTTGCATTGACTGAAGCGTGTAAATGGGCGGAAGGGAAAACGGTGACAATTTTTACAGACAGTCAATATGCGTTTTCCACACTTCACTGCTTTGCAGCTCAGTGGAACCGCAGAGGAATGACTACATCGAACGGAAAATCTGTTGAACATGCAGATTTATTGAGAGGCTTATTGAAAGCTATCCTCCTTCCAAAAAATGTATCGGTTTGCAAATGTGCAGCGCACACTAGAGCTAAAGACAGAATTAGCACAGGTAACGGTGGAGCAGACGCAGCCGCCAAGAACGCTGCTCAAACTACTTTCAATTTAGTAAATCAAGAAATGCGTGAATTAATGCCTACACAAGTTTTAAAGGACATGCAAGCGTTGGCTACAAAATCTGAAAAAATTTGTGGCTTGCCGATGGTGCTAAGCTAATTGATGAGCTGTATAAAATAGACAACAAACCATGTTTACGGAGAAACATGTTCCCTATGGTGGCTCGATTGAGCCATGGTCGTTCACATGTATCAACAGCGGGCATGGTGTTTATAGCAGGGAAAGTATTCCATTTAAGCAGAGGTTTTAACTCGTATGCAAAAAACTTTTGTCGGAGTTGTTTGATTTGCTGTAAACACAATCCGCAAGGTAATATGCGACCAAAAAGAGGAACATTTCCATAGGGGTCACACCCCTTTGAAGTGGTCCACATGGATTTCATTGAACTAAGCACAAGTAATTCTTATAAATACTGTTTGGTGTTAATCGATTCATTCACCAGGGGGAAAATTGTGCATTCAAAGAAATCCGATGCATTATCCGTTGCAAAAGCATTATGCAAACATATTATTCCAGAACATGGCATACCAAGTATAATTTGGAGTGATAATGGACCACATTTTGTTAATGACGTAATCACCAAAATCTCTGAACATTTGGGTATTAAATTAAAGAACCACTGTGCATATCATCCACAGAGTGCAGGATTGGTTTAAAGAACGAATGGCACAATAAAAAATCGACTCAGAAAAACCATGGAGGCAACAGGCAAACCATGGCCTGAATGTCTGTTTTTGGTTAAATTATACATGAGAATAACACCCACTAATAATGGCTTAAAGCCTTTTGAGATCTTGCATGGCAGACCTTTCATCCTCCCATTATGGGAAGGTGTGCCCTGGCAAGAAAATGAATCAGATCCAGGCGCTTTGTTGGCAAAGTGGTTGTGTGAAATGTTTACAACAAAGGAGGTCCAGTCAGCCTGTGTACTGCCGCAGTCTGTCCTGTTGTCTCCACAGGAGCAGAAACTGCTTCGGCCCGGAGACCAAGTGCTGATCAAAGCGATTATGAGGAAGTCCTGGTCGGCACCAAAGTGGGAGGGGCCATTCACCGTGGTGATAACCACGCCAACTGCCATCAAGATCGCCGAGAGATCTACCTGGGTGCATCAAAGCCACTGCAAAATCGTTCATCAACCAGATCCGGAGCAGGTGGAAGAGAGACGGAGCCAAACTACTCAATAGCCATGGGTTTGGTCCACATCATCTTGCTGTATGAATTAGTGGAGGCAATCCAGATGACGCACGTAAAGCCTCCCATTCCATCAGCCTGCCAAACTCCACCCTTGCAACCAACGATGGCAGAAAAGTGTCCAAGCTTGACACATCCTGTCGCCTGCTATCCACTCGAAGCTGCAGGAATTGTGTCATTTCCTCTTAGCATCCTCGTGAATGAAGAACGACAAGATGGTAGCAATTATCCCCAAGAGTTTTGGTACGCTCGTATCAAGTCAGGGAAGGCTTGGACCACTGGTTGGGATTCCGTTGTGGTCCGTTCTAAGCCTAACACAGAATGGGTTCGAAATAGCTGTGCCCAAGAAGCAAAACGAATCGTCGTCAAGATAGCTCGAGGGAACTGGTTAGGAACAGGAACTGGAACTGGTACAATGACTGATATCCAACTTGCTATTATAACTCATGATGTTGCAGGATGCCTGGACTTGAGACTCTGTCCTGATTCTCGTGAACATCACACTGGTTTTCCCGTAACTATATGCACCTTGTCATCTTTGACAACACCAGTCGTGACATCGCCGTTCAAAAATAAACCGCACATCAGATTGACAGCCTATGTTGAAATACCTGCCAAAAAAGCCCAAAATTCAGGTGTCATGGACGCATTATATCAACCGTTTGCAGGAGAAAAACATGATTGGAATCCATTGTTATCAAACACGTGGTATCCTTATGCTACATTAATTGCTAAACAAAATAGGAAAAGTAATTGCTTCGTTTGTTCTTTTATGCCACATTCTGTAACGCAACAAAGAGTGCATTCAAAGGTATTTGGAGATAAAATGGCTCGAGCTGCGTATATGTTAATATCTTCGCATAAACCTGATCAACATTTTCCAGTTCTTCGCAATGCTTTGAGAGGAGAGATTGTTCCAAGTTTAGACACCATTTTGGAAACTGAAAATCAGGTTATGACCGAGAGCGGATCGATATTACCAGTATGCGTTGCAATGTACGGTACAGGTCAAAATTTAGGTTTTATAGATGAGAATAGATGTTTATATGTGCTACCGTTAAACACCAATGTCACCATTGTACCTGTATCTTCACATCTTTGGTGGTTATGTGGTTGAAAAGTATATTCTTTTATTCCTCCGAGAGCCTACGGTATGTGCGCACCTGTTACTGTAACTGACAATACTTTCATCGTTACCAGTCGTCCAGCGCACCCTCATGTGAAAAGAAGAGTGTCGTTTAAGCCCCATGATTCGATCTGGGGAACTGATGTTCCAGAACAATTCAAACACCGTAGCACGGGAAGTAAGGTAATGTTAGCTCTTTTTCCACAAATTGGAGTGGCTAAAAACATGCTACGAATTGAAACAATTGACTACAGGTTTCAAGTGTTTGTAAATGCCAGTTTGGAAGTAGATGAAATGCAAAACACTGAAATTGCAGCAATTCGACAAATGGTGCTGCAAAATAGAATGGTTTTGGACCTTTTGACAGCCCCACAAGGGGGCGTCTGTGCTATGGTGGGTGACACTTGTTGACGGGCTCTTTGGGGGCTCTTGGTATCGGACTTTGCTCAGAATGTTTATCCCATTCGCAATTGTGATTGTACTTATTTTCTTAGTCATTGGTTGTATTATTCCATGCTTAAGAGCAATGCTAATGAATATGATAACTAATTCTCAGGTGAATTACGCAAAGGTTTTGTATCAACAAATGCGTGAAGGGGACCCAGTGTTGTAGCTAGGGGTAGTACACCATGGCCAGAGAGTGGTTGCTCCAACGAACAAAAGCAAAAAAAGGAAACGGAGAGCCGAGAAGGAGTTTTCCTCATTAAAATTTAAAAACCCTCAAAAAATGGAGAGGTTATATATCACAGCAGCAAAATTGTGATAGAGGTTTCTCGCCTTCTCCATGGTTAGTTAAATAATATTAGACGTTGGATAGATTAGATTAGAATGGTTCCCTGTGCAATTAGTATGACGTGCATGCTTGAAAACCTTTGGAAATATATGAACTGATGTTTAAATGTACAACAGGAGGGAATTATAGAGTGTTTATGCACATTAGTAAACATATTATGTTAGTTCATGTTTAGCTTAGTATACATTATGATTAGTGCACGTTTAATTTCAGTCTAATAGCATTATCAATCTTATTAGTTTAATAGTCATTGCAAAGAAGCAACAGCTCCAACTACAATCTAAGACCCTCCCAACACAGAGTTGTTCGTAACCGATTGGACGGGAAAGATCGACTTGTCCGCACCTGATTGGACAACAGATCGCCACTGTGTATGTTTAAAAACTTGTCAGAGCGGGAGCTCGTTCTCTTTGTTTCCTATCTTTCCTACCGAGACGAGAAGTGCCTTTTTCTGTCTCATTAGAATAAAGTAGTTTTTTGTTCACCATCTATCGTCGTTGCTGATATTTTTATCACTGAACTTCTGACAAAACCAAACCAGGAAAGACGAACAAGAATTTAATCCGAACAGAGCCTATCTCAGCTGTCTTCGGGCACGAGGCGGGGGACACCCTGAATTGGTTGCCAGCCAATCGCAGGGCACACAAAGACATACACTCTCACACTCACACCTAGGGAGAATTTGGAGTGGTCAATCTGCCTGCCATGCATGTTTTTGGAGTGTGGGAGGAAACCGGAGGACCCGGAGAAAACCCACGCGGGTCCGGGGAGAGCATGCAAACTCCACACAGGGAGGCCGGACCGGGATGCGAACCGGCGACCTCTGCACTGTGAAGCCGGTGTGCTAACCACTCGACTACCGGGCCGCCCTATATATATATATATATATATATAATTTAGCCAAAAGGGGGCAAAAGCCAGTGTCTTGTTGTGCCGGTCCCAAGCCCGGATAAATAGAGAGGGTTGTGTCAGGAAGGGCATCCGACGTAAAAAAAATTGCCAAAACTAATATGCCAATCAAACCTATGAATCTATACTGGATCGGTCGAGGCCCGGGTTAACAACGGCCGCCATTGGTACTGTTGACCTTCAGGGTGCCAGTGGAAAATGGACTACTGTTGGTCAAAGAAGGAGAGGAGGGAGGTGTGCCCGGAGGAAAAGAGAGAAATGGAACTAAGAGTAGGAACTTTGAATGTAGGAACAATGACAGGTAAAGTTCGAGAGCTGGTTGACATGATGCAGAGAAGGAAAGTAGACATGCTGTGTGTCCAGGAGACCAGGTGGAAAGAGAGCAAGGCTGGAAGCTTAAGGTAAGTGTTTAAGTTGTTCTATCATGGTGAAGACAGAGAGAAATGGAGTTGGGGTTAACTTAAAAGAGGAGTTTGTTAGGAATGTCTTAGAAGTAAAATGAGTATCCGATAGAATGAGTCTGAAGCTATAGAAATTGAAGGTGTGATGTTCAATGTTGTTTGTGGGTATGCCCCACAAGTAGGATGTGAGCTGGCGGAGAAGGAGTAATTTTGGTTGGACTTTGATGAAGTCATACGGAACATCCCGAGAAGTGAGAGGGTTGTAATTGGTGGAGACTTAAATGGACATGTTGGCGCAGGAAACAAAGATGATTAGGAGGTGATGGATAGGTTTGGACTCCAGATGAGGAATGCTTAAGGACAGATGGTGGTTGACTTTGCAAAGAGAATGCAAATGGCTATTGTGAATACTTTCTTTCAGAAGAGACAGGAACATAGGGTGACCTATAAGAGTGGAGGCAGAAGTACACAGGTAGACTACGTTTTGTGTCAACGGCACCATCTAAAGTAAATCAGTGACTGCAAAGTAGTGGTTGGTGAGAGTGTAGCCAGGCAGCATAGGTTGGTGGTGTGTAGGATGACGCTGACAGTGAGGAAGATGAAGAAACCAAAGGCTGAAGTTAGGACAAAATGGTGGAAGTTGAAAAAGGAAGAGTGTTGCATGACATTTAGGAAGGAGGTAAGACAAGCACTGGGTGTCCTTCCAGATGACTGGCAAACTACAGCGAACATAATCAGAGACACAGGTCGGAAAGTACTCGGTGTATTGAGTGGAAGAAAGGTAGATAATGAGACTTGGTGGTGGAATTTGGAGGTGCAGGAGTGTATACAGAGAAAGAAGTTAGCAAAGAAGAAGTGGGACACTGAGAGGACGGACGAGAGTAGACAGTAGTACAAGGAGATGCAGCACACGGTTTAAGTACAGGTGGCAAACGTCAAACAAGAAGCCTATGATGACTTGTATGCTCGGCTGGACAGCAAGGAAGGCGAGACTGATCTTTACAGGCTGGCGAGACAGAGAGACAAAGATGGTAAGGACCTGCAGCAGGTTCGGGTGATTAAGGACAGAGATGGCAATGTATTAACAGGTAGTAACAGTAACAGTAACAGTAACAGTAACAGTAACAGTTACAATAACAGTAACAGTAACAGTAGTGTGATGGCAAGATGGAAAGAATACTTTGAAGAATTGATGAATGAGGAAAATGAGAGGGAACAAAGAGTAGAAGACGTGACTGTTGTGGACCAAGACGTAGCAAACATTAGCAAGGATGAAGTGAGGAGGGGGCTGAAGAGGACGAAGGGGGGAAAGGCAATCGGGCCTGATGATTTACCAATCGAGGTATAGAAGTGTCTTGGAGAGGTGGTGGTGGTGTTCCTGACTGGGTTATTCAACAAGATCTTAGATGGTGAACAGATGCCTGAAGAATGGAGACGAAGTGTACTCGTGCCCATTTTTAAGAACAAAGGAGATGTGCAGAGTTGTACTAACTAGAGGAATAAAGTTGATGAGCCATACAATGAAACTCTGGGAAAGAGTAGTTGAAGCTAGACTAAGAGCAGAAGTGAACATTTGTGAGCAGCAGTAAAGAAAGAGTACGACAGATGCAATGTTTGCTTTAAGAATGCTGATAGAGAAGTGCAGAGAAGGTCAGAAGGAATTGCATTGTGTCTTTGTAGATCTGGAGAAAGCGTATGATAGGGTGCCCGGAGAAGAGCTGTGGCATTGCATGAGGAAGTCTGGGGTGACGGAAAAGTATGTCAGAGCGGTGCAAGACATGTGTCATGACTGTAAGACTTTAAGACTATAAGAATTCAACGTGGAGGTGGGACTCCACCAGGGGTCAGCTCTGAGCCCCTTCTTGTTTGCTATGGTGATGGACAGGCTGACAGACGATGTTAGACAAGAATCTCCTTGGACCATGATGTTTGCAGATGACATTGTAATCTGTAGCGAGAACAGGGAACAGGTGGCGGAGAAACTAGAGATGTGGAGATATGCCCTGGAAAGGAGAGGAATGAAGATCAGTCGCAGCAAGACGGAATATATGTGTGTGAATGAGAGGGATCCAAGTGCAAGAGTGATGCTACAGGGGGAGTAGATAAAGAAGGTGGAGGATTGTAAGTACTTGGGGTCAACTGTCCAGAGCAATGGAGAGTGTGGAAAAGAGGTGAAGAAGCGTGTCCAGGCAGGCTAGAGCGGCTGGAGAAAAATATCAGGTGTGATGTGTGATAGAAGGGTTTCAGCTAGGATGAAAGGAAATGTGCATAAAACCGTGGTCAGACCAGCCATGATGTTTGGACTGGAGACAGTGCCACTGAAGAAAAGACAGGAAGCAGAGCTGGAGGTAGCAGAGTTGAAGATATTGAGGTTTTCTTTGGGAGTGACCAGGTTGGATAGGATCAGGAATGAGTACATTAGAGGGACAACTCATATGAGGCTTTGGAGAGAAAGTCATAGAGGCCAGACTGAGATGGTTTGGACATGTCCAGAGGAGAGAGAGTGACTATATAGGGACAAGGATGCTGAGCCTTGAACTGCCAGGCAGGAGACCGAGAGGGAGACCGAAGATGATGTACTCAGAGAATGTCTCAGACAATGGGGAACAAAGGATGAGGTGCTGGAAGAGGCACAATCATGGGAGGAAAAGCCCCTACACGGGATGTACCAATGAACCATAACTGGAGTGGCTGATCTCAAGAAGTCCTATCAGTAGCTAGAGAGGGCCGGCCTAAAGGACAGCACAAAGGACAAACATACTTTTTCTTGCAAATTTATTGGATTGGATTGGATTTGCCTTTATTCGTAAGACATTGTGGTAAGAAAATAAATACAAATTGTTTTCATGTTAACAACTACGTGTAAAACGTTCAAGATTGAAATTGCTTGACACACAACATTCAAGCGAATTAAAAAAGTAAAGCCATAATGACAACGCGTTTGAGGCTTTAAATTTCGAAGGTTTCGTAGCCTTTTTAAATTCTCAAATATGCCTCTTCGACAACTGTAATTTAAAAGTACAACAGTTGGATTAACATGTCAGTTGATTGATATTTCATGCACAGCTACCCTTGCTTAACCAATTTCATGAAACCGGTACCTGATATCATGATAAAAAACAGGTCTCCTGTTTCTATTTATAATTGTATTTTATTTATTGCATTCTATTTCAGATTGTATTTTATTTATTATAGTACCTATGCTTGTCTGTGACTGTAAAGTGTCCTTGAGAGCTTTGAAAGGCTCTTAAAATGTAATGTATTATTATTATTATTATTATTATTATTATTATTATTATTATTGTAAATACAAATAAAACACAACATATGTGTACCATCTGTAATATACCTGACAGCAAACACATAACTGGATTTCGGGTGGGTACGTTGCTGTCTCAGCATCAGTGAATCCTAATGTGCTCCTCCCATTCTCCTTGTGCAATATTAGATTAGATCACATTACATTACCCTTTATTAGACTCACAGTGGAGAAATTCACAAGTATTCTGAATTTACAATTATTTTCTGTCAACATTAATATATACTGACATGCATGACACCAATGGTCAACATTTTTGGGAAGGCGTTAAACAAAACATATGTTGACCTAAAAAAGTCATCAGATGATTGTGGCGATGATGTTGTTGTAGGAGTACATTTTGTAATATCTTTATCGTCCTCATTATCAGTGCCTGACATATCAGTCTCAACACATAGTTTTTCAGCGGAACGGAGGAAACAAAGATAAAACTTCAGCTGGCAGAGAAAAAAAATGGGTGCATTTATTTCCTAAAATATGCAGATGTTTTCTTACCATGGGGATCAATGTTGATTTCATCAAAAAGTTTGCCCTTAAACTGGTACAAAGTTCCCGTTTCCAGAGCGATGAGTAACTTGCTATTTTTTGCAAGCTGCAATGTCCCTTCCGGCAGCCGATAAAATTGACGGTGCACTCTGATATCATAGCCTAGGAAGTCTGCCAGCTCATCCATTTCATTTTCTTTTAAATTGATAACTTTGGACATTGGGGCCATGTGCCTTCTCAGTTTCCAGATATTTTGCCCCGCAGTTTAGGGCTATCTGACGAATTACATCAGATCCTCTGAAGTGACTGGGAGCTTCTGGTCTTGCCAAAAAGAATGTGTTTTCATCCAGCATCCAACATTCATGACGAGTATTGGCAAGTAACGTCATGGATGTATGCACTTCAGGTGTAAGGAGAACCTGATAGAGTGTTTATGCACATTAGTAAACATATTATGTTATTTCATGCTTACATTAGACTACATGGATTTATGAAGTTTAGATACCATTTTGGAAACTGAAAATCAGGTTATTACCGAGAGCGGGTTGTGATTACCAGTATGCGTTGCAATGTACGGTACGGGTGAAAATTTAGGTTTTATAGATGAGGATGGATGTTTATATGTGCTACAGTTAAACACTATTGTCACCGTTTTACCCGTATATTCACATCTTTGGTGGTGATGCGGTTGGAAAGTATATTCTTTTATTCCTCTGTGAGCCTACGGTTTGTGTGCATCCGTTACTGTAACTGACAATACATTCATCGTTACCAGTCGTCCAGCACACCATCATGTGAAAAGAAGAGTGTCGTTTAAGCCCCATGATTCGATCTGGGGAACTAATGTTCCAGAACAATTCAAACACCATAGCACTGGTAGTAAGGTAATGTTAGCTCTTTTTCCACAAATTGGAGTGGCTAAAAACATGCTATGAATTGAAACAATTGATTACAGATTTCAAGTGTTTGTAAATGCCAGCTTGAAAGTGGATGAAATGCAAAACACCGAAATTGCAGCAATTAGACAAATGGTGCTGCAAAATAGAATGGTTTTGGACCTTTTGACAGCCCTACAAGGGGGCGTCTGTGCTATGGTGGGTGACACTTGTTGTACGTACATACCTGAAGAAGCGAATTCCATAAACATGACTAATGCTATGTCTGTTATCAGGGATCTCAGAGATGCTATGGCCAAGGATCGACGGATTGATCACCCGTGGACCTTTGCCAGGCTCTTCGGAGGCCCGTGGAATACGACTTTGCTTAGACTGCTTATGCCTATCGCGATAGTGATTGTACTTATTTTCTTAGTCATTGGTTGTATTATTCCTTGCTTAAGAGCAATGCTAATGAATATGATAACTAATTCTCAGGTGAACTACGCAAAGGTTTTGTATCAACAAATGCGTGGTGGGGATCCTGTGTTGTAGCTAGGAATTGTAAACCATGGCCAGAGTGTGGTTGCTCCAACCAAAAAAGAAACGGAGAGCCGAGAAGGAATTTTCCTCGTCAAATTTTTGATTGAATTGAAATTACCTTTAAGACTCTCGCAAATGGAGAGGTTGCATATCACAGCAGTAAAGTTATGACAGAGGTTTTTCGCCTTAAGATAAGATAAGATAAGATAAGATAAGATAATATAAGATAAGATAAGATAAGATAAGATAAGATAAGATAAGATAAGATAAGATTTGTATAATATAAAAA
Organism: Hippocampus bargibanti; assembly: GCF_051943395.1. Lineage (NCBI taxonomy): Eukaryota > Metazoa > Chordata > Actinopteri > Syngnathiformes > Syngnathidae > Hippocampus > Hippocampus bargibanti. The sequence goes on along the minus strand of NC_142749.1, from coordinate 2,874,703 downwards.
TGGTTCCCTGTGCCGTTAGTATGACGTGCATGCATGAAAACCATTTTGAAATGCATGTACTAATGTTTAAATGTGCAACAGGAGGGAATTATAGAGTTTTTATGCACATTAGCAACCATATGTTATTTCATGCTTAGATTAGTAAACATTCTATGTTATCTCATGTTTACCTCAGTACATTTTATGTTATTGCGTGTTTAATTTAGACTACATGGATTTATGAAGCTTATTAGTTGAATAGTTGTGAAAGCAGAATGTAACAAGTATCAACTTTCAGTCTAAATGTTCTGATTGGATGTAGCTACAGCTGATTGGACAACAGATCGCTGCTGTGTGACTTCTAATACTTGTCCGTAGCTGATTGGACAAGTGGGCTTTGTGCTTTTTGTTCTTCTTGCTCTCCTGTGTGCTCTTGGCTCCCCGCTCAGACGAGAGATGTGCTCCTCTTTGTTTCACTAGAATAAAGTAGTTTTTTGTTCACCATCTATCGTCCTCGCGGCACAGGGAACCATTTTTATATTATACTTATCTTATCTTATCTTATCTTATCTTATCTTATCTACCAGAACTTCGTTGAACACCGAACCAGATGAGAAACAACAATTAGAACCCAACAGAACCTTTCGCCCTCGTTTACCTTGTATTTCAAGTCTTTGGAAGTGTCGACACAGTTTCCGCTCAAGGTCAGACAAAACCAGCTCCACATCCGGATGTGTCGACAATGTATCTCTCAAAGTAAACGCAGTAAATGGCATCTTAGAAACTTCCCCTTTTCTTCTCCGGTTGAAAATGATAATTTAGCAAAGTTTAACTTTTGCAAGTTCTCCCCAATGTTTCCTACTTGTGTCTTCTTTGAGTTTTGTTTGGTACGCCTGTCTTTGGACCTCAAGATACTCATGCATCTTTTTCACATCTTCGTTAAAAGGCAGAAGTTGTGGACCATTCTATTTTGCTTCACGCAGGTTTCTGAGGGCCTTTGAGGACACACATTCACTCCATCTCGTGTCACAGATTTGTTTGGACACCCATGCATTATTAATGACATCGTCATCACCTGAGATAAATCCTTCACATTCAATAATATTTGCAATTTTCCTGAGGTTGTGGCCTAACTTAAGTGCTAAGGATGGTACTTCGAATGCCTTTAATTGCTCATTTAAGCCAGCCACCTTCCTCACTGCTTCGATTACATGAGGGAAATTTACTTGGATGAAGAAATCCACCGTGTCTTTAAGCTTTCCATTTTTCTTCTCCTGTAGAAGCAGTCGTCTTGTCTCACGCATCTTCTGTCTGATGCAGTCATGTTTTGAGACATCATGCCCATGCTTATTGAAGAGGTGTTCCCCAAATTTCAGAATCACCTTTTCGTTACGCACAGCATTTATGATTGCATTTTGATGCATAGCAAGCACCATTTTCCAAAACTGTTCATTTACACCATCTGGAACTGCCTGAGCATATTCACACAACGCCTGAACCCTAGTCTTTCCTGGTTTCAAATTTTGCACATGCATGTTTAAGTGACACCTCTGCATGTGCCTCCACATTGCTCTCCTCATAAAGTAGCTCTGACAATTCACACAATGCATGTCATCTTTGGCTTCCACGTTTTTTTTGGATTGCTGACGAGGTATCAACATTCCTTGACCTTCACGAAGAACGTCTCCCTTTGGAGCCGGTTAGAAATTGAAGCACATTTGCGACTTCATGGGGTATCTTTGTGTTGTGTCATCAAATGGCGTGCAATTTTTCTGTAAGGGTTGGAGCAAAACACACAGAAATGAGATTTGTTGTAGAGCGTGCCACCATCTGTTTTCATTTTAAAAGTCATGACCTTCATATCAGAACCACTGGATGAAGCTGTTTGCTGGTGTTCTGAGTCAGATGAGTTGACACAAGTCACGCGTCTTTGTGTCTGTGGCTTAGAGGAAATGGCCAGGTGTAAACATTTTGATTCATGAGGTTTATCCATGTCCAGGGTAGAAGAAGGTGTCACATGTTGTTTTTTTTATGTGAAGTTACATGTACTTTCCGTGAGTTGGTCGAAGGCACTTTCCGTCTCGTTGTCCTCTTGTTCTTCTGCTGCTCTGTTTCTTCTACCGAGCTGTCACTTGTTTGTTCTCCGGGTTTGGGAACATATTCATCATCAGTATTGTCAGAACTCAATGGAGAATCGTCCATGGTTTGTTCAATCATTTTCATGTTAAGCTGAAAGAGGGAGAGACAGAGAGAGATTACTAACCGTAAAATCCTGTATATAATTTGTGCCCCCCACTCTCGTATATATATATATATATATATATATATATATATATATATATATATATATATATATATATATATATATATACAGTATATAGACTTTACTGTATATATATATATATATATATACAGTATATAGACTTTACTGTATATATATATATATATATATATATATATATATATATATATATATATATATATATATATATACAGTAAAGTCTCGTTATAACGATATTCATGGGAGTCCGAAAAAATATCGATATAACCGGGACTATCGATATATCCGACCCTGTTTGCATGTAATTTTCTCCGTGCGTGCATAGAAATAGTATCGATATAACCGGCACTATCGATATATCCGATATCGATATAACGAGACTTTACTGTATATATATATATATATATATATATATATATATATATATATATAATATATATATATATATATATATATATATATATATATATATAGACCTCAACTTACATATACTTATAATACGAACTTTTCATCATACGGACGTCAAATTTATGAATATTAAGCCTCATATAAGAACTATTTTCATCTTACGCACTTCGGTGGAAGTGTGTATACATAAATACATAATCTTCTGCGGAAGAACACGAAAGCACACAACCTTCGGCTCTGGCGGAGTGATCTTCGGCAACCGAACAGCGCTCCATCCGACGCTACTTTGCACACCCCCTCTCTTTGAATGCACACGTCCATCGCCTCCTTGCAGCTTTTTGCTTATACTTTTACGATTATGGCACCGAAAAAAACCACCACAGGCCCGTGTTCAGCCCAAGAAGAAACACAATAAAATCACCGTCGCTGAGAAGAAGGAGATAATTGAAAAACACGAACGACGTGTACGTTTGTGTGATATAGCGACAGAGCGCGGCTATGCTAAGTCCACCATCGCTAACATCCTTCGCATCAAAGAAGCTATCAAAGGTGCGTCTGTTGCAAAAGGTGTTTCCATGCTCTTAAAGCGACGGTCTCGGGCAATCGAAGAAGTTGAAAAACTTCTGTTAATTTAGATTCACGAAAAGCAGCTATCCGGCGACAGCGTGAGTAAAGCTATTTTATGCGAGAAAGCACGGCTAATTCACGCCGATATCGCCATGCGCCGACCTGGAAGTTCGGCGCTTATTCAGGATTTTAAAGCCCGTAACGGATGGTTCGAGAACATCTGAGGGCGAGGAGGAGAAGGCAATGTTGGCAAAGTGGAATGATGTGCAGGCTTTTACCGAACAGTTCCATCCAGAAAAGACTGGCTATGACAATCATCAACATGATGAACGATAATGTGATGCCTCAGCCTCGTAACACCTTACAAGTCAGAAAGCAACAGGTGTCAATTAAGAGGTTTTTAATCAACAAAATGGATGAGGAGTCTCCAAAGAAGCAGAGAAGCCACACCAGAGGTTAAGTTACCAACAGTCCTTCTGTGACTCTCCTTCCATAAGCCTTCAATGACCATCAAAAAGGTAAATACAGCTTTATTTTACAGCACAGTTTATTTCTTTAATTACAGTCCTCATGTAATGTGCCTCTCTTTCCAAACAGCAAGTCCCTTTGACCTTCAACCTCCAACGCCATTCCATCAAGTCATAAATGACCATCACAAATGTAAATAAAGTGATTTTATGATACAATGCAGTGTATTTCTTTAATTACAATACCATAGCACATTTATTATGCATAGGATAAGGTAGGTTGTGTGTAGTTTTAAGGCTTATTTAGTTGTATATTTAAGTAGATTTTATGGAAACCCGGGAACGGATTATTCCCATTTTAATGGTTTCCTATGGGATTTTTTTTTTAGAGATACACACTTTTCACCTTACACACTCTGTCTGGGAACCAATTAAGTTCGTAAGTTGAGGTCTCACTGTATATATATATATAGATAGATAGATAGATAGATAGATAGATAGATAGATAGATAGATAGATAGATAGATAGATAGATAGATAGATAGATAGATAGATAGATAGATATACATATACATATTCATATACATATATAAATAGCCGTTTATTTGCTACACACTTTTGCGAATTGCCATAGAAATGTTGAAACATTGAAATAAACATGGTCATTCTCGTATTATACATTGTAATAGGAAGACAATTGTTTTGAAGAGATGCTAGTTGGACCATAAGCGATGCAGCTTATCGAAGTGTTGCTTTAATTATTCTTGAAAAGCATTTTCCCTCTCTCACTGTATGTATGATACTGTCCAGTTATTTCATGGTATCCTTTATTATTCTCATAATAATATGAGAGTGAATAAGAATCTAATATCTATTCAAAACATACCAAGAAATGTTAAATCCAGGTTTTCAAAAAATATTGTAATATATGTTTTTCCCCATATCTATGATTAGTATAATCAGAATCAGAAAGCCTTTAATAGTCCCACAATGGGGGAATTTGCAATAAATTAAGCACGCTAGATTCTTATGATGATACTGACTGGCCTCTGGAGCTCAGGGACACTTGCACTATGGCCAACATCACTACAAGTGTGGTCATGGCTGTTGTCATCATTGGAGCTCTCTTTGTGAAAAACAAAACAAAAAAACATCAAATCAACTGCCAATGAAAGAATGTTTGGTTACAGCATAAATGGGTTACTCTCTTTAATGGTTGATTCATTGCTTTGACGGGTGCTGATGGAAGAGGATGGTTAAATCATCAGGAAGCCAGGTGTAGAACAGAAAGTTGGTTTAATCTTGAAGAGAGCGAGGCATCGCGGTGTCGGCTTAAGGAGGAAGCATGGCGAGAGAGAGAGACGAACTAGAAGGGAGAGCATTTTATACGGCGCGCAGTGTGTGACGCGAAAGGATGTGACGTAATGTAAATGTGACATCATGTAAGGGAAGGCAGGATATGACGTATCTGGAAGTCCAAAATGTAAACAAAGATTACAGAGCGATGTTTACAGATGTTTCTATGGCAAATTACCCCAACATCTCCCCCCTGACGAACATATTTAACATCGGTGGAGGTGAAAAGAAAGAAGAAAGAAAAAAGAGAATAACATCACAAAATAGAACACAATGGAAACAATCTCAAATCAAAGTCATGTCATTCGCTACAACAGTCAAATCTTCATGGCATCCTGGATGGTGATCACCAGGATGACGAGGAGGAACGAAATTGTTAATAGCATTTGTCGCAAGGAGGCCCCAGGGTGTGGTACGGATGAGCAGGTGTCTGGGAAAGTGTGTGTGATCTGTCGAAAGTCCACCATTGCTACCATCCTTCGCAACAAAGAAGCTATTAAAGGTGCGTGTGTTGCACGACAAATTCACTCTAATATCGTCATGCAGCAACCTGGAAGTTCGCTGTTTATTGATGATTTTAAAGCTAGCAAGGGATGGTTCGAGAACTTTAAAGGGCAACCGACGTCACTTTTTTGTTTTTTAACTGACATCAGAAAAACATTTTATAGCATCTAATTCATTTGAAGCCATTTTACAAATTATGGACACAACTTGTCCGGAGACGTCGGTTGTCCTTTAAAGTGCCGTGCTTCTTCAGGACATACTGTTGCTGCTGTGGTTTATGATATAACCCGTCAAAATGACAGACGACCTTATTTTTTTTGTCATCTGTTAAAAAACTCAATCAATAATAGAAAATAGTTGGTTATTGTAACTTCCACAGGAATATAAAATATGTAAATGTTTATACAAACTTGTTTAACTTTGATTTCTTTACAAAGCCTTTCATTTGTTATGATAAATCCTCTTGAGTCCTCACAAATGAAACAATATATACGGTGGAATCTTATTAAAATACGCCCAGTAGAAGTCATTTGAAGCCATTTTACAAATTATGGACACAACTTGTCCGGAGATGTCGGTTGTCCTTTAAGTGCCGTACGGATGCTGAGCCTTGAACTGCCAGGCAGGAGACCGAGAGGAAGACCGAAGAGGAGGTTTATGGATGTGTTCAAAGAGGACATGAAGGTAGCTGGTGTGCGAGAAGAGGATGCACAAAACCGGGATAGATGGAGGACATTGATTCGCTGTGGCGACCCCTGAGGGGAAAAGCCGAAAGGAAAAGAACAATACAATACAATACAATACAATACAACACAATACACATTGATTTATATCGTGCTTCAACAACAGCTGAAGCTGTGACAAAATGCTCAACATGGACAACTATCATATACAGTGGGACCTTGGCTTAAGGACTAAATTGGTTCCCAGACAATGTGCGTGTAAGGCGGAAACTGTGTATCCTAAAAATTAATTTCCCATAAGAAACAATTATAATGAGAATAATCCATTCCCAGGTCTCCATAAAATATAATTTTCAACTAAATAAGCCTTAAAACTACAAACAATATACCTTATTCTATGTCTAATAATAATTGTGATATTGTATTGTAATGAAAGAAATACACTGCACTATATAATAAAGTCGTTTTATTTACCTTTGTGATGGTCGTTGATGGCTTGATAGAATGGGTTCCAGACTTCTCTTCCTCTGTTATGAAAGTCCGGTTAGGCATCTTTTTCCAAAAAAGGCCAATCTCATCTGCATTAAATACTTGCTGAGGAACGTAGCCTTCTTCTTTCACCATTTCGAGGAATGATCGCTGGTAGGCTTTGGCAGCTTTACTGTCAGAACCTGCTGTCACACCATGACGAGTAATGAATCCCTATCTTCTTCTTTTCCTTTTGGCTTTTCCCCTCAGGGGTCGCCACAGCGAATCAATGTCCTCCATCTATCCCGGTTTTGTGCATCCTCTTCTCTCACACCAGCTACCTTCATGTCCTCTTTGACCACATCCATAAACCTCCTCTTCGGTCTTCCTCTCGGTCTCCTGCCTGGCAGTTCAAGACTCAGCATCCTTCTCCCGATATAGTCACTCTCTCTCCAATGGACATGTCCAAACCATCTCAGTCTGGCCTCTCTGACTTTCTCTCCAAAGCCTCTAATATGAGTTGTCCCTCTAATGTACTCATTCCTGATCCTATCCAACCTCAACATCTTCAGCTCTGCTACCTCCAGTTCTGCTTCCTGTCTTTTCTTCAGTGGCACTGTCTCCAGTCCAAACATCATGGCTGGTCTGACCACGGTTTTATACACTTTTCCTTTCATCCTAACTAAAACCCTTCTATTACACATCACACCTGACATTTTTCTCCAGCCGCTCCAGCCTGCCTGGACACGCTTCTTCACCTATTTTCCACACTCTCCATTGCCCTGGACAGTTGACCCCAAGTACTTAAAATCCTCCACCTTCTTTATCTCTTCCCCCTGTAGCATCACTCTTGCACTTGGATCCCTCTCATTCACACACATATATTCCGTCTTGCTGCGACTGATCTTCATTCCTCTCCTTTCCAGGGCATATCTCCACATCTCGAGTTTCTCCGCCACCTGTTCCCTGTTCTCGCTACAGATCACAATGTCATCTGCAAACATCATGGTCCAAGGTGATTCTTGTCTAACATCGTCTGTCAGCCTGTCCATCACCATAGCAAACAAGAAGGGGCTCAGAGCTGACCCCTGGTGGAGTCCCACCTCCACCTTGAATTCCTCAGTCATACCGACAGCACACCTCACAACTGTTTTACAGTCATGATACATGTTTTGCACCGCTCTGACATTCTTTTCCGTCACTCCAGACTTCCTCATGCAATGCCACAGCTCTTCTCTGGGCACCCTGTCATACGCTTTCTCCAGATCTACAAAGACACAATGCAATTCCTTCTGACATTCTCTGTACTTCTCTATCAGCATTCTTAAAGCAAACACTGCATCTGTCGTACTCTTTTTTGGCATGAAGCCATACTGCTGCTCACAAATGTTTACTTCAGCTCTTAGTCTAGCTTCAACTACTCTTTCCCAGAGTTTCATTGTATGGCTCATCAACTTTATTCCTCTGTAGTTAGTACAACTCTGCACATCTCCTTTGTTCTTAAAAATGGGCACGAGTACACTTTGTCTCCATTCTTCAGGCATCTGTTCACCATCTAAGATCTTGTTAAATAACCCAGTCAGGAACACCACCGCCACCTCTCCAAGACACTTCCATACCTCGATTGGTAAATCATCAGGCCCATTGTATTGTATTGGATTGGATTTTGATATGGACATTGAAGACTAACGTGGCCAGAAAAAGTGTGAAATGTGTCAGCTTTGTTGAACTGACAGCAGAGGTCGCCGTTGTTTCATTTTTGTCCACACAAGAGGCGATTTTCCAGAATTTGATTGCCCCAAATCGGTGTGAGCGTTCTGTCATACCGATGAGAAGGTTTCTTCAGCCGTCATCTGTACAAAAGTGAAGGTTTCGGACGTTTCGCCTCCTATCCAAGAAGCTTCGTCAGCGAACTAAAGTCTGACTGGTCGTATCGGCCCCATTTATATATCCCTAATGTCCAGACATGGTGGCGCCGGACACAGCTATGATAGGTCCCTACTCTCAGGTTGGGGGGGCAGGGGACCCCTCCATGTGGCCCCACTGATTGTTCCTACATTCCTGACTAACGATTGGCCTATTACCCCCACTCCCCCCGGTATCACCTCATCAGCATAACGACCCTCATCAGCATTGCGAAAGTTGCCTAACCTGTTTTGCCTAAGCAGGCTATTGTATGAACGATCCAAATTGAACCTCACTCCACCAGACCGGTTTAATGAAGGATTTTGTTGTTTTATAAGAATCGCTTCTTTTACCCCCCTTTGGATTGGATTGGATTGGATATGCCTTTATTAGTCTCACAGTGGAGAAATTTACATTCAAACCATCTATGTTCTTTCGCTAAGATTTTAACCTCATTGTCGTCAAATGAGTGGTTGCTAGCTTTTAGGTGCAAATGTACTGCCGATTGAGGCCCACTAGTATTATCCCTGCGATGTTGATAAAGTCTTTTTTTGAGAATTTGTTGAGTCTCCCCAATGTACTGCTCTTTACAATTTTCATTCTTACAATGTATGGAATAAACTACATTACTTTGTTTTTCATTTGGTAGCCTATCTTTTGGATGCACTAATTTTTGCCTTAACGTGTTTATCGGTTTGAAATAAGTAGGAATTTTATGTTGCCAAAGGACTCTTTGTAATTTTTCAGAAACTCCTGCAATGTACGGTACTGCTACTCCTCTCCTTTTTGAATCTTGAGAATTATTGGTTTCGTTCGCTATTCTTTCTTTCTGACATTTGTTGAATGACCACTGAGGGTACCCACAGTTAGTGAGTGCTCTCCTGATATGTTTTGACTCCTTTTCTCTACCTTCAGTGCTAGTTGGTATTAGTTTAGCCCTATGCTGGAGGGTTCTGATAACTCCTAGTTTATGTTGTAAAGGGTGGTTAGAGTCAAAAAGTAAGTATTGGTCAGTGTGCGTAGCCTTCCTAAAGACTTCTGTTTTTAGCGCTCTGTCCTCTTTTATAATTACTTTACAATCCAAGAAGGCTAGTTGGTTCTCTTGAATGTCCTCACGAGTAAATTTAATGTTGAAGTCTACAGAGTTGAGGTGATCTGTGAAGGATTGAATTTCTTGTTTCTTAATTATGACAAAAGTATCGTCCACATATCTAAACCAGTGTCTAGGTTTTGTCCCCGGGAAGGATGTGAGGGCCTGTTTCTCCATCTCTTCCATGTAAAGATTAGCCACTATGGGTGAAACTGGTGAGCCCATAGCACAACCATGAATTTGTTTATAAAATTTTTCCCGAAATTGAAAATACGTAGTATTAAGGCAGATTTCTAATAATTGGCAGATGTGATCCGGTTTAAGTTTGGTTCTTTCATGCACAGAAACATCCGCCAGCAGCCTCGTCCTCACCACTGAGACTGCTGCTGGGGTTGGGACAGATGTAAAGAGAGAAGTCACATCATATGATGCCAAAGTTTCCTCAGGTTCCAATATGAGGTCTTTGATCCTCTCTACAAACCCTGTGGTGTTCTCTACGTGATATTCAGTGTTACCAACCAACGGAGCTAAAATAGTTTTTAAATATTTGGCTACATTGTATGTAGAGGAGTCAATGCTACAAACAATGGGTCTGAGGGGGAACCCTTCTTTATGTATTTTTGGCAGGCCATAGATACATGGCGTGGCCTCTCCCGGGTATAATCTAAAATACATCTGTTTGTCTATATGTTTTCCTTTCTCTAACTTTTGGAGACAGTCAATCATTTCTTTCTTGTATCTATTGGAAGGGTCCCTTTTCACCTAAAAGCTAGCAACCACTCATTTGACGACAATGAGGTTAAAATCTTAGCGAAAGAACATAGATGGTTTGAAAGGGGGGTAAAAGAAGCGATTCTTATAAAACAACAAAATCCTTCATTAAACCGGTCTGGTGGAGTGAGGTTCAATTTGGATCGTTCATACAATAGCCTGCTTAGGCAAAACAGGTTAGGCAACTTTCGCAATGCTGATGAGGGTCGTTATGCTGATGAGGTGATACCGGGGGGAGTGGGGGTAATAGGCCAGTCGTTAGTCAGGAATGTAGGAACAATCAGTGGGGCCACAGGGAGGGGTCCCCTGCCCCCCCAACCTGAGAGTAGGGACCTATCATAGCTGTGTCCGGCGCCACCATGTCTGGACATTAGGGATATATAAATGGGGCCGATACGACCAGTCAGACTTTAGTTCGCTGACGAAGCCTCTTGGATAGGAGGCGAAACGTCCGAAACCTTCACTTTTGTACAGATGACGGCTGAAGAAACCTTCTCATCGATGGACCACTCCTGTACGACTGAGAGCTTACACAGACGTTCTGTCATATATTCACTGTTTCGAATGGGCGATGTTTCTCATGATATTATATTTTGACTACCGTACATTTTGATACTACATTGTAACAATGATTTTGCAAACATAATTTCCTAAATTTATGGCTTTACCACAAAGTCACAGAAGGCACATATGCACAATATTGTTGCTGTCTCTTCGCTGTATTTTCAAAAACTGCGGAGGGATTTTTTTCAAAATAAAGTGCTGAGAAAGTTGGAGTAAATATGTTTTGGAAGGGAAGTATTCGATTTCCTACTAGTCTGTCTTGCAATTACTTTCCCCACTGAAATGAATTTAAATATCAATTCTTTATCATTCATTCCAGAACGACCTCCAAGTCTTGAAAAAACTGTAATTAAAAAGAGTATTACTTGTTTTTGGTCCGATTCATACCCTAATAAATAAATAAAAATACACGACGAGGAGAAAATGCTAACTCCTCAAAAGAAGGCCAGCAGTGGGATTTGAAACTGATACCTCCGCAAAGTGAGGTCTACGTGCTAACCACGTGACCACCAGGGGACAATAGCTCATAAATGTTAAGTTTCAGGAATCATAAATCAGGAGATGTTCGTACTTGCGACCTTGTGGTGCGTGTTAAAATAATGTGAGCGTTCTAAAAGTGTCAATTGGAAGTAAATAAAACACAAAAATGTATTCATTGTTTATTTAGACATGCCAATAATCTAAAAATGTATTTTGTTTTTACATTTTCTTTTGTTTCACCTTACAAATGAACTGTCTGTATTGTGTCAATGGTTGCTATATCAAGTGAGTATCGTGGTCAAAATCGGGAATCGTCCCACCAAATCGTGAAACTTAACATGTAGTATGCTATCATGACCTGATGATGACTAAATTAATTCTACTTCGATCACTGTCTTTTTTTAAATATACACATTTGGGGGTCAAACAATCGAGGGGTCAAAATGATCAAATACTGTCATGAAACAATGACATGAGAAAAGCAATGCAACTTTGTGACCCAAAAGAGCAAACAATAAAATACTGTTGACACTAAGTTATTCATTTTGTAAGTTAAAATGATTTTCTTTTTTTTTCTGTGTGTGTTTGTGAATCAAAACAAATATGGAAGTAAAAGTCACTTTCAGAAACAAATGTGAAATTCAAACTTAAATTAAATTTGACGGTCTCTCAAGAAAAAATTAAGTGAACCTAATAAATACTAACTCAAACTAGCTGGACACCATTAGAAACGTGTGCTCTTTATAACCGCACCCCTTACCACTATGCCTTAATCTATATCTATATGTAGTGTTGTGGCGAAATTTAAAACTGGAGCATTTTACCATGTGGCACATAATCCAGGGATCAGAACTACAGAATGCATACACCAAGACCGGTGATAATGGTGCATATATTACCATTGTACAAATGAAATGCATTGAGGATAAAAAAATGTTTCGCTTCACAACCAATGTACAATGAAATATGCTGTGTTTCATGTAAATTTGATAGTTGGATGGATGGATAACTGATATTAGTCATTGGTCCTAATTCTGTGTAGATACGCATTGAGCTTTAGAATTCCACAATCCTGATCCACAACAGAAGCTGGCCTAGTTTATCCGCAACCCTCATTTATCTGAGTACACCTAGGCATTCACTCTCAACACCTTACTGTATTTTCTTCAATACATAATCATATTTGGCCAAATTAAGGAACTGGTTGACTGGTTTATTTTGCTTTCAGGTTTGTGTTCTTTAAAAGAGTAAATACAGTACTGTATATGCTATTTGTTTTCACACAAAGCCTCTGAGAAGAAAGAGACCCAAAACAGAAAGGAGTAAAGAGGCGATTCAAAGAAAAGTATTTGAGCGGGGTTGAGTGTGTGTGTACAAACCTTTGCACTGAGTTTAAAACAATAATACTGTAAAATGATTTGTGCAGTCCATTAACCATCTTTGGATCTTTCGGAGAGCTGTTTAAATATTCACACACTGATGGTGTTGCATAGCATTACCAGGCACAATCGAAATCCTCCATAGAAATATAATCCAATGGGGAAGTAGCACTAAATTTCATCAAACTGTCTTGACAAGATGAAGGTAATTATGAAATCATACTAATGGATCATACCTGCCAATTTCTGCGGCTTTATTCTAAAGCTTTACATCCACCAATCCATTAACCGAACTGCTAATCCTCACAAGGGTGGTGGATGCGATGGAGCCTATTCCATTCAGCTTCTGTGTGTTGGTCACAGTGGCGAGCCGTGCATTTCCCAGCTCGGCCTTCAGTAGTGCTATGTCTGAATCAATCCACAGCTGTGACTGTAAAAAGTGTGGTCTGAGTTATTACAAGTCCACTAGAAGAAACCGTTAGCCAGGAAATAACTTTCTGTCTGAATGAAGTCCATTTTTTCTTCAAAAGTCCCTCTTGAAAATGGCTTTAACATTACATCTGCAACGAAATCTATTTCTTCTCCTTCAGCCATTGTGGGTTGACAAATCACTATTAATCAGAATCAGATCAGAATCAGAATCAGAATCAGAATCATCTTTATTGCCAAGTATGTAGGACACACAAGGAATTTGTTTCCGGTAGAACACGCTGTACTAGTATCGTTGTCAAAAAAAACTGCTAAGTGGCACTATACAGTTCCATTTTGGCTACTGTTGAAATTAAATCCATACAATAATATATTTGCTTATGCAGCTCGCCACAGATACAGTGTGCTATCTCTGGCCCAAATGCTCTTATCACTAGGCTATGATAAATAATTGTAAATTGAGGGGTTCGTGTGAAGAATAGTCGAAAAAGGAGAGATGCACTTTGTTTGAATGTAGACTTTAATTATATCTTCCCATCTCGTCTCTAATCCTCTCGTTATCCCAACCTGACTCGAGACACAATCTTTAGATTTCCCAAAAACACTTCCTGCTTTCCTTCAACCAATCAAACGCTATTACATAAACATATTAAAGCAATTCTAAATATAATTTTGAATATTATTTTGATAACCTTGCCATAAAAGAATATAATGCTCAAACTTCGATGAAGAGGTTTCTTCAGCCGTCATCTGTACTTCTTTGAAATGTGTCGGACTTTTCGCTTCATATCCAAGAAACTTCATCAGCAAATCCCGGGATCTGTTGCAACCACTCGTCTAGTTTGGGGGTCACTGCCCCGAGTGCTCCGAGCACCACAGGTACGACTGTCACCTTTACCTTCCAGGCTCTCTCCAGCTCCTCTCTGAGCCCTTGGTATTTCTTGATTTTCTCATGTTCCTTCTTTCTGATGTTTCCATCACTCGGGACCGCTACATCCATGACAACGGCTTTCCTTTGCCCTTTATCTATGACCACGATATCTGGTTGGTTGGCCATTACCATCTTGTCAGTCTGTATCTGGAAGTCCCACAGAATCTTTGCTCGGTCATTCTCTACTGCCTTGGGAGGTGTTTCCCATTTTCTTTTACCTTGGAGTTTCCAGTCCATATTCCGCACAGATGTTTCTGTAGACTATGCCAGCCACCTGGTTATGGCGCTCCATGTAGGCTTTCCCTGCCAGCATCTTACACCCTGCAGTTACGTGTTGGATTGTCTCAGGTGCCTCTTTGCACAACCTACACCTTGGGTCTTGCCTGGTGTGGTATATCCGTGCATCTATGGCTCTTGTGTTCAGGGCCTGCTCTTGAGCAGCCAGGATGAGTGCCTCTGTGCTGTCCTTTAGGCCAGCCTTCTCTCGCCACTAATAGGACTTCTTGATATCAGCCACATCAGTTATGGTTCGGTGGTACATCCCGTGTAGGGGCTTTTCCTCCCATGATTGTCCCCCTTCCAGCACCTCATTCTCTGTTCCCCATTGTCTGAGACATTCTCTGAGTACATTATCCATTGGAGCCTTCTCTTTGATGTATTCATTGAGCTTGGATGTTTCATCCTGGACAGTGGCTCTCACACTCACTAGTCCCCGGCCTCCTTCCTTACGGCTTGTGTACAGTCTGAGGGTGCTGGACTTGGGATGGAACCCTCCATGCATGGTGAGGAGTTTTCGGGTCTTAACATCCGTGGTCTGAATCTCTTCCTTTGGCCACCTTATTATTCCTGCATGGTATCTGATCACTGGCAGGGCATAGCTGTTTATTGCCCGGGTCTTGTTCTTGCCATTTAGCTGGCTTCTGAGGACTTGCCTCATCCGCTGGAGGTATTTGGTCATAGCCGCTTTCCTTGTTGCCAGTTCGAGGTTGCCCTTGGCCTGTGGTATACCGAGGTACTTGTAGCTGTTTTCAATGTCTGCTATTGTTCGTTCAGGGAGTGAGACCCCTTCAGTGTGGACTACCTTGCCCCTCTTAGTCACCATCCGACTACATTTCTCCAGCCCGAATGACATCCCGGTGTCACTGCTGTAGGTCCTTTTGCTCTTAGCATACAGCTTTATGTCATCCATGTAGAGGAGGTGACTGATTGTAGCTCCATTTCTGAGGAGGTATCCATAGCCTGTCTTGGCGATTATTTAGCTGAAGGGGTTCAGTCCTATGCAGAACAGCAGTGGGGAGAGTGCATCCGCTTGGTATATGCCACATTTGATGGACACTTGCGTTAGTGGCTTGCCATTGGCTTCAAGTGTGGTTTTCCACATCCTCATCGAGTTTGCAACGAAGGCACTCAGGGTCCTGTTGACCTTATACAACTCCAAGCATTCAGTGATCCATGTGTGTGGCATCGAGTCATATGCTTTCTTGTAATCAATCCAGGCTGTGCACAGGTTGATATGTCGGGAACTGCAGTCTTGTGCGATTGATCTGTCAACCAGCAGCTGATGTTTGGCACCTCTAGTATCTCTATGAATGCCTTTCTATGCTTGTATTGTATTGTATCATGTATTGATCCATGTGTCCACTACTCTTAGCGGCATTGATTCCTGACATGATCTTCCATGTTGTGGAGAGACAGGTTATTGGCCGATAGTTGGTAGGAACTGCACCCTTTGAGGAATCCTTCATGATCAGGATTGTTCGCCCGTCGGGTAGCCATCCTGGGTGAGTCCCATCCATCAGCAATTGGTTCATTTCTGCTGCTAGGCGCTCGTGGAGTGCTGTGAGTTTCTTTATCCAGTAGGTGTGGACCATATCCGGGCCCGGTGCCGTCCAGTTTGTCATACCTGAGACTCTTTCTTGTATGTTGCCGCTGTGACAGTAACTGGGTTCTGTTCAGGGAGGTTGCAGTGCTCCTCTTCAGAGTCACCAGCCATTGTGCGCTGCTGTTATGTTCAACATCCTTCTCCCATTTGACTTTCCAGTATGTTTCAGTTTCCAGCCTTGGAGGCTTTGCTCTGCTGTTAGAACCCTGCCACTGAGCGTACACTTTCGCAGGTTGTGCGAACTGGCCTCATTCTCTTTCGTGTACCTCTTCAGGGGACTGGACAAGGCCTTTGTTTGGCAGTTACGAGTGCTTCAGGTATGGTTATCTGCATGTACCTCTCGGGTATTGGCGTTTTATTCACACCTCTCTGGGTCTCCTTCAATTGACTCACATCTTTCCGAGCCGCCTTTATCTTAGCCTCCAACCGTCTTTTCCATGGTGGGTAACGCATCTCGTGGCTCTCATGGTTGCTCTTGAAAACAAGTATCACTCGGATCACTGATGCTGATGCTATCAGCTCATCGGTTTCCATGATCGTTCCGGGCGGGATCACTCTCAGTGCTGCATTCACTGTTTCCATGAGCCTTTCAGGTGGTACTTCACATAGCCGTTATAATCGGTTTCTTGGTTGCCCAGTTTTCATTCTTCATGATCTTATCTCTCAGGTCAGTTGCTGCTTCGCTCAGCATTTCATTCGTTGGGGCTGGCTTCATCATTTCACCCCCATTCTCCACATGTAACCCCTTTGACTATGGTTGCTTGAGTATTAGCATTCCAACAGAGCCATGTTATCGCATCTCGTCCATCTCCGCTTTGTTCCAGTAGCCCATTTTTCATCAAGGTGCTTTGGTTCTCCCTTGTTTGGCCGAGCGACGTATGAGCCGGCATGTCATTCAATTAATTGTCTCTCATCATTGTATGAGGTAGGCATTAGCGTGAAGGGTCTTGCCCAAGACCCACACTGGAGGATGTTTTGTGCTCATTTTCTCTGCCCCAAGCGGGATTCGAACTCTCGTCTCCCGTATGCTAAACCAATTCCTCATATATATATATATATATATATATATATATATATATATATATATATATATATATATATATATATATATATATATATATATATATATATATATATATATATATATATATATATATACGAACACTTCAAGTCATTTTATTTACATTTCTGATGGCCGTTGATGGCTTGATGGAATGGCGTTGGAGGGCAAAGGTTGGAGGGAATTGCTGTTTGGAAGGAGAATCCCATTCCATAAGGATTGTATTTAAATAAATAAACTGTGCTAAATAATAAAGTTTTATTTGCCTTTGTGATGGTCTTTGACGGTTTGATGGAATGGGGTAGGAGGGAGGAGGGGGAAAGGGATAGCTGTTTGGAAGGAGAATCACATTCCATAAGGACTGTAATTAAAGAAATAAACTATATTGTATAATAAAGTTTTATATATATATATATACAGTAAAGTCTCGTTATATCGATATTCAAGGGAGTCCGAAAAAATATCGATATAACCGGGACTATCGATATATCCGACCCTGTTTGCATGTAATTTTCTCTGTGCGTGCATAGAAATAGTATCGATATAACCGGGACTATCGATATATCCGATATCGATATAACGAGACTTTACTGTATACTGTATATATATATATATATATATATATATATATATATATATATATATATATATAATGTAGCCACAAGGGGGCACAAGCCAGTTTGTTATTGTGCCAGTCCCAAGCCCGGATAAATACAGAGGGTTGTGTCAGGACGTCACAAATAAATAATATATATATATATATATATATATATATATATATATATATATATATATATATATATATATATATATATATGGGGCCTCGGTTTACGAACACCTGAAGTCATTTTATTTACATTTGTGATGGTCGTTGATGGCTTGATGGAATGGCGTTGGAGGGCGAAGGTCGGAGGGAATTGCTGTTTGGAAGGAGAGTCAGATTCCATAAGGATTGTTGGTAACTCAACCTCCGGTGTGGCTTCTCTTCTTTGCTTCTTCAGAGACTCTTTATCATTTTCGCTGACTTAAAACCTCTTAATTGACACTTGTTGCTTACTGACTTGTAAGGTCTTACGAAACTGAGGCATCACATGATCATTCATCATGTTGATGATTCTCATAGCCACAGTCTTTTCTGAATGGAACTGTTCAATAAAAGCCGGCACATCATTCCACTGAGCCAACATTGCTTTGATACTCTCACTTGATGCTGCAGCCATCTCCTCCTCCTCACCCTCAGATGACAACTCCTGAATGGCTTGCTTCTGCTTGTCCACTTGAAGGTAAATCAAATCCTCTGTGTTGAGGACCTCATTATGGTTAGCAACAAGCTCCTCAATCCATGACGAGCAACGCAGTGAATCCCTGTATGGCGCTTAAAGTTCTCGAACCATCCGTTGCTGGGTTTAAAATCAATAAGCCCCAAACTTCCAGGTTTCTGCATGGCGATCTCAGAGTGAATTTGCCGTGCTTACTCGCATATAACTGCTTTATTCAGGCTGTTACCGGATACCTGCTTTTCGTTAATCCAAATTAACAGAAGTTTTTCAAGGTGGCCCCACTGTAAATATATATATAAATAGGGTCAAAACTACCAGCAAATTTTAGTTAGCCGACGAAGCCTCTTGGATAAGAAGCAAAACGTCCAACACCTTCAAAGAAGTACAGATGAGAGCTGAAGACACCTTTTCATCAGTCTGTGATTCAGATATTCGTAGGCCAGCAGAGAAGGCCTTACAGTCTTTGACAATCCACCACTGGTTGGTCACCCTGGACTGCTTTCCAGCCGGTCACATGGCACACACAGACAAAATAAGCATTTACACTCAAAATCAAATATAGGAAAAATATAAAGCTGAGGTGGGCAAACTACAGTGTATTATAAAGCCATTCAATGATATATATTAGCAAATTTGAACCGTAGGTGAGTACGCTAAACTAACTGTGGGTGGAGAATTTGGAGGTGATGTGGTTAGGGAGTGGTGCTAGTCTACCGGTGAGCCCAAATCCCCATAACGGTGGACGAGCCAGGAGACCTTTCTGCTGAGCTCCGTGATTGTGGACTCTTGGTGTTCCACCAGCTGAAATGGTTGTCTAGCACTTGCATAATCTTTTCAAGAGTCCATGGAGGTTGGATAATAACTCATATTCCTGGAAAGATCTGGACAGAATAAGTTTCCAGAAATGTGAACTCTGAAAGAATTGACAAAAAAACATTTGTTTATTCACAAAAAAATAGGCCGCAAGACTTACCAAGGTCAAGGTCAAGACCATCTTTATGGTCAAATATGCTCTATGTACAATGATGAAGTTTATTTCCTCTTAATCCTCAATTCGAACATACAGTGCATTAAAACACACACATATAAGGCAGCAAAATTCATTTGTATAAAAAATACACACATATCTATGTCTGAAACAATGTCTGCCCGGACACCCTGGGCATGCAACTTTTACGTCGGGCTTACAATTTACAGATCGTCTCCGCCTGGGTGGCCGACAACGTTTTCAAGAAAAAAATAAAAATAAAATTCTAATCAAACATTTGCTTTATTCCGATTTCGAAATCTTTGTTCGGTTTGGAAATTTTGGAATTTCGGTTCGTTTGGCAATTTGCATACTCGGCAGCCAATCAGAAGCCTACATCAAATAACTTCATGCTTCCTTGTGCATTTGCATATCATTTTCCAAAGTACACACACAAACAACACAAGAAAAATGGATAATTGGTTAGGAATCAAGCCAAAAACAAAAAGATTCAAAAGAAGCGAAAAAAAATTATGACGCTACAAAATGTAAACGTACGTTGAAAGCATTGTGGAAAGAGGAGTTCACGTGACTTGGAGCCAGTGACGTGCGGTGAGGTCATGGCTGGTGAGGCACTGACGTCATCACAGTCAGATTTACAAACATATGAACTCCACAGAGTAGCTTATTCACCATTTGATTGGCAACAGTTAACGTGTTTTGTTTAAAATGTCATGTCAGCATTCTTTATATACTGTATACAAACTGTAGCATACGTCTGTGTAAGCTCTCAGTCGTACAGGAGTGGTCCATCGATGAGAAGGTTTCTTCAGCCGTCATCTGTACAAAAGTGAAGGTTTCGGACGTTTCGCCTCCTATCCAAGAGACTTCGTCAGCGAACTATCTGTGAAGGATTGAATTTCTTGTTAAGAAACAAGAAATTCAATCCTTCAGATCATCTCAACTCTGTAGACTTCAACATTAAATTTACTCGTGAGGACATTCAAGAGAACCAACTAGCCTTCTTGGATTGTAAAGTAATTATAAAAGAGGACAGAGCGCTAAAAACAGAAGTCTTTAGGAAGGCTACGCACACTGACCAATACTTACTTTTTGACTCTAACCACCCTTTACAACATAAACTAGGAGTTATCAGAACCCTCCAGCATAGGGCTAAACTAATACCAACTAGCACTGAAGGTAGAGAAAAGGAGTCAAAACATATCAGGAGAGCACTCACTAACTGTGGGTACCCTCAGTGGTCATTCAACAAATGTCAGAAAGAAAGAATAGCGAACGAAACCAATAATTCTCAAGATTCTAAAAGGAGAGGAGTAGCAGTACCGTACATTGCAGGAGTTTCTGAAAAATTACAAAGAGTCCTTTGGCAACATAAAATTCCTACTTATTTCAAACCGATAAACACGTTAAGGCAAAAATTAGTGCATCCTAAAGATAGGCTACCAAATGAAAAACAAAGTAATGTAGTTTATTCCATACATTGTAAGAATGAAAATTGTAAAGAGCAGTACATTGGGGAGACTCAACAAATTCTCAAAAAAAGACTTTATCAACATCGCAGGGATAATACTAGTGGGCCTCAATCGGCAGTACATTTGCACCTAAAAGCTACTAACCACTCATTTGACGACAATGAGGTTAAAATCTTAGCGAAAGAACATAGATGGTTTGAAAGGGGGGTAAAAGAGGCGATTCTTATAAAACAACAAAATCCTTCATTAAACCGGTCTGGTGGTGTGAGGTTCAATTTGGATCGTTCATACAATAGCCTGCTCAGGCAAAACAGGTTAGGCAACTTTCGCAATGCTGATGAGGGTCGTTATGCTGATGAGGTGATACCGGGGGGAGTGGGGGTAATAGGCCAATCGTTAGTCAGGAATGTAGGAACAATCAGTGGGGCCACAGGGGGGGGTCCCGCGCCCCCCCAACCTGAGAGTAGGGACCTATCATAGCTGTGTCCGGCGCCACTAGGTCTGGACATTAGGGATATATAAATGGGGCCGATACGACCAGTCAGACTTTAGTTCGCTGACGAAGTCTCTTGGATAGGAGGCGAAACGTCCGAAACCTTCACTTTTGTACAGATGACGGCTGAAGAAACCTTCTCATCGAAACTGTAGCATAGAAAAAAGAATAAAAAAAACTTGATTATCGTGTTACCTTTACTTATAAATGAAGTCCAAGTCTATCTGTCTCAATGGAAATCACTGCCAGTGAAGAAAGTCGTCCTTGATCAGTCTTGTTCCGACTGTATGTTTTCAGTCTTTTGTGCTGAGAATGACCGCTCCACTGATGTTGTAGGAGATGGAACAGTGAGCACGAGCTGGAGCAACTTTGTCGCTTCAGGAATAGTTTCAATGAGCTCCTTTTTGGCCAAAAAGCTGAGCAGCTGTCCAGGAGAGTTACATTCATCCCTCACCGTTAATGAGCTATACAGTCCGGTGTTGGTCTTCTTTCCTTTAATTCTTTCAATTTAGATATGTAATCCACCATTCTGAAAGAAAATAAGGCCAAGTAACGCGAAAAAAATGACTGGATGGTTGCACTTAACTTGCTAACTGTTTACTGTAGCTTGCTGTCACTAATTATATTCTGCAGCTGAGGAGTCGCAAGAAGACTCTGTAATCACCAGCGGCCCCTGTCATGAGGCAGGAGAACTGTGTGCCTCACCTCTGCACACAGTTTTGATTAAAATAAAATAAACACTGTAGTACATTATATACACCAACTAAACTGTAGAAATTTAGTTCATATACTAAAAGCTCTTGAACACTTTGTCAGCGATATGCAGAGCAAGCCAGCACAGTTAGCATAGTGATTGCACAATCCATGGTGAGGCTCAGCCGGCTGGTGCTTCACCGCTCGTCTCTGCTTAGTATTTGAATGGTATATGTGAAAATTC
Source organism: Hippocampus bargibanti (assembly GCF_051943395.1). Lineage (NCBI taxonomy): Eukaryota > Metazoa > Chordata > Actinopteri > Syngnathiformes > Syngnathidae > Hippocampus > Hippocampus bargibanti. The sequence continues at coordinate 2,852,329 of NC_142749.1, read as the reverse complement.
AGCGATTTTGAAAAAAAATTACAAAAATTGTGAAGTTAAATGGAAAAGAATGTTAAAATACAAGTCACTAAATAAATATAACTGTTTAGTTTACTTTGTCATTTGATATTTTCATGATGACAGGTGAGGCACAGCCTCACCTGCCTCCCCTGACTACACGTCACTGCTTCGAGCAGACGACCTAACGCAAACATTGCATTGTGCAACATGCCGAACAGTGTATGGACAAACTGGAGCAAAATCATCAGCAAGGGATATTTACGATAAATTAAGAAAGGGACCATTTGTTGTAGGTACATTTTAAATTGTTATTCTGCTATATATTCTGATTATCAATCCTTAATATGTTTTTTTTCGTGATGAGTTGTCTTATTGTGTTTCAAGTTGTGAAAAATGGGGCAGGCAACTTTATGGCTGGGCAGGCAACTTTTCAGAGTTGTCTGCCCTGGTGTCCGCTAACTTTTTGTCATGAGTTTCAGACACTGCAAATATATAACTCTAAACAATATGAACAATAATTGCAATTAAAAGTCAATAGACACCAAGACAACGACACCTTCCAAGAAGTACAGATGATGGCTGAAGTAACCTTTTCATCGATGGACCACTCCTGTACGACTGAGAGCTTACACAGACGAATAGACACCAATAGCACTTGTGAAAACAAAGAACACTGGTACAACACCAAAAAATTATACAACTAAAGCACTTGCAAAAAAAGGCAATCATGAACAGAAATTCCTTGTTTATATATAGACAAGAAGAAAACCAAACTCATACAATACAAACATGACTATAACGCCAACGCAAAAACAAAGTGTGTGGAGAAAACAAAGACAAGAAAAGGATGATGATAAGAAATGCTTTGGTAGACGAATAGGACCGCGGACATTAGCAGTCAGTCAATCCCAATCATGCATGTACATGTCATAAATAGAATAGAATAGAATAGAATAGAATAGAATAGAATAGAATAGACTACACTACACTACACTACACTACACTACACTACAATACAATACAATACAATACAATACAATACAATACAATACAATACAATACAATACAATACAAAGTGTGTGGAGAAAACAAAGACAAGAAAAGGATGATGGTAAGAAATGCTTTGGTAGACAAATAGGACCGCAGACATTAGCAGTCAGTCAATCCCAATCATGCATGTACACGTCATAAATAGAATAGAATAGAATAGAATAGAATAGAATAGACTACACTACACTATACTACACTACAATACAATACAATACAATACAATACAATACAATACAATACAATACAATACAATACAATACAATACAATACAAAGTGTGTGGAGAAAACAAAGACAAGAAAAGGATGATGATAAGAAATGCTTTGGTAGACAAATAGGACCGTGGACATTAGCAGTCAGTCAATCCCAATCATGCATGTACACGTCATAAATAGAATAGAATAGAATAGAATAGACGACATGACGCTACACTACACTACACTACACTACACTACACTACACTACACTACACTACACTGCAATACAATACAATACAATACAATACAATACAATACAATACAATACAATACAATACAATACAATACAATGCAATAGAATATAATATAAAATCATAAAATTTAGTGAACTATGTGTATAATATTTAACCAAATGACAACCAGAATTATGCACCGCAGTTAGTACTGTAGCTATATTAGTGGACTGGAACCCGAAAACTCAAATGCCTGAGATATTTCATCAATGTGGACTCCATATGCATACTCGTGCATCTGTTCCAATCTAATTTAGATGTTTCACTATTCTGACAGGTTGGCATTTGTTCCTCATACCAAGGGCTGTGACAGAGCCATGTTATTCTGAAGCAAATCTGCTCACAATCAAACATAAAAATCTTTCGCCACCAGCATGCTAACTGAGATGGCATGTAGTTTGTTTTATGTGAAATAAATGGAATGCAAACTCAGCGGTCAACAGATGGTGTGCACGGTACTTAAATAATGTCAGCTCTAAGGAAATGCTTCACAAGGTCATAACTTCCTCCAATAAATTCCAATGTCATACATCAATGATTGATGTAGTGTTTTGCAGTCGCAATAATCACGTTCTATTAGACACAGATTGTTACCTATACAATATTGTGACTGGATTTGTTATGCCCCTCATGCTAATATTAATTATTTGTAAACATGTGAGCACAACATATGTACATGACCCATTTGCATAGCAATAGGTCAGTCTCTGGCGTGCCTGCTCACTCATCATATGTTTTTTTTGCCCATTTCTGAAATTGTGTCGGCCAGTTGTCATGATAACAAGGATCAACTCATCATATATCCCATCAGGCTATATGAGTTGCACTACAGAAGAACTAGAAGTTGCGCACAAAAGATAATACAAATACAATGCTTTGAAAAAGTAAGTCCCCTCCTCCGTGTTTTTTTATTTATTTTTTTTTGGTTTAAAAAAATGGAGCACATCAATCCACGAAAGGCGTGGTCTAATACGATGTTTGTGAATTACATCAGGGCCCAGGTATTAAAATTCTAAACCTCACAGACGTGCATAGACGCTGTGGCATAGTATGTATTTCAATAATACAACAAAACTGCATCAAAGCATTTGAATCATTGGACAAATACATTAATTAAACACATTTTTCATCCTAGTCCTAGTCCTAGTTCTAGTCCTAGTCCTCGTCCTTGTTCTCATTCTCGTTCCCGTTCCCATTCTCGTTCTCGTTCTCGTTCTCGTTCTCGTTCTCGTTCTCGTTCTCGTTCTTGTTCTTGTTCTTGTTCTTATTCTTATTCTTGACATTTTTAAAGTGGAGATGTAATAATAATAATAATAATAATAATAATAATAATAATAATAATAATAAATACATTTTATTTCAAGCGCCTTTCAACGCTCTCAAGTACATTTACAGTCACAAACAAGCATAGATACAATAATAAATAAAATAAAATTATAAATAGAATACTATAAATACAGTAGATACAAGAGATAGAGCTACACAGAAAAACAATAATCGACAGATGATGTCTGCAGACATATAAGTTGCCAGTCAGTGGTTATCATCATCTCGTGTATTTATTTTATTGAATTAGGGTTCCTACTTACATTGCCTAGTGCCACAAGGGTGAGGAGGTGGCATTGCTACAGTCACACATGAATCACTGCGTTCTTTTCCACACAGAGATTTCTCCATGGGAGATGTTTAAATGTAATGAGATGAGTTCATTTGAATGACGGCCTATTGGCTGTGTTCACACTCAGTACAGCGCAAACCACCCTTTTTAAATATGCTGGCTTGCGCGCACCTGTGAAATTACCACCATTGAGGTCCAACATGCAAACTTCAATTTACAAATTTTCTTGTTCAAAGTAATGCTCCTAACAGACTTTTGCAGTGTGCTCTTCTCCACTTTTATGGACTTCAGAAACGATTCGTCTTCTTGATGACATTATTGATCTCACAAATTAGTCTGGAAATTTTCAAGGCCGGCCTGACAAATGTTTGGACATTGGACGCAATTGTAAATATAACCAAAATGTCTTATTTTTATATCATATTCCTGTGCACTGACCAAGTGCTGGAAGTCTGGAGCCGATGGGCATAAACAAGTGCCGAGCTTCCTTCTCGGGCCTTTGCTACTGGCCAGTTGCTGCTTCTTTGTGGACCTTGCTGTCTTCTTTTATGTCTTCAGTCAGTGACAATAATTCTGGACTTGATTGAAAAACATTCGATTTATTTTCACTCAAATAAATAATTTATTATCTCGTATGCCACCTTGGTTATTATCTCGTATGCCACCTTGGTTATTAGGTGATCCAAATACATTTGAACAAACGCCAAAACATCAGATCAAACGAAATGCAGTCAAGTCTTCATCTACGCCACTTAGCATTAGGTCAGTGAGTTTCTCGCCTCATCAGGGGTAAACAGTGACATGCGGGGAGGAAACAGTGGCACACACTGTTGGAAGACATCAAGACAAGTACAGCTGTGGCAAAGCATCTGGAAGGGTAGCACAGAGCCAGTCCATTTTTCTCATTTTGCTGTTTACATCCGAAGCTGACTCACGCTTTTGCACAGATGTTTGCACATTCATAGAAGTGTAGGCCCACAGACAGCTGGAGAGGGCAGAATTCTGGCTACGTGCCTCACTGGAGGTGGCAGGGGAGCATGACGTCGCTATGAAGTGCTCACTTAGATTTAACCAATCAGGCAATTTGTTGGCTTGGCTGTTCTGTGTACCATGTATGCCAAGAATGTTGAGATTCGTGACAGCTGCAGGCAGGGGGCACACAGATTCAGGCAGTCTTGCGGCAACTGGAATGAATGAGAGGTGGAGTTGGCGCCGTTTGATTGGGGAACGCATAATATGGACATTATCAGGATAATCAGAAAAATCTGACAAACATTAAAAATGCATGTTGGTGTTTGAGGCAAGTGAAGAGTGAAACACAAGTTTATCAAGGCATTGTCAGTGTGCTTTGTGATGTGTGTGTTGTTTGTTGAATGCTTATTAAACAAAGCGTTAAAGGGTCAGTATATTGTCGGGTCAAAGAAAAACAAACTTGATACAAATCCAGACCATAATATTTATGAAAGACCTCGGAAATGTGCTCTGTGATTGACATGTGACCATGCAGTCAAGAATGCAACATTGCCTCTTGACCTTGGTCCCCTTGAAGAACACATAGAACAAGGGTGGCCAACCAGTCAGGGATGAGGAGCCATTTTTTTAATTGTAACTGCAAAGAGCTACACACACACACAGACGCGCGCGCACATACGCACGCACACGCATACACACACACACACACACACACACAATGCGCGGACGCACACACACGCACACAGGCATACACATTTTGCTACATGGTGGGTACATGGTGTGCAAAAGATTTGACCCGTGGGAACCCAATTTCAAACATGAAAAAAAACATTTTTTGAAAGTCATAAAAATTTGATTTTAGGACCCATTTTTTAGCCTGTGCTCACTCAGAAATCACTTTAAAATGGCATAATTCTTGATTTAATTTTTCCAGTTTTTTTGCAACTCCGTGGGGACTTAAGGAATCATGTCAAACCGAAACTACCAGCATGTGGCGCTTATTTTTTTCAAGAGACAATATTTAGAGACTGTAAGGTCAGCAATTGTGTTTTGCAGGAGCCATGATCGTATATTTTTTGACAATTCTAAGTTTTGAACACATAAATTGTGAAGTACAGTGAGACCTCAACTTATTAACTTAATTGGTTCCCAGACAGAGTGTGTGTCTCAAAAACAAATTTCCCATAGGAAACCATTAAAATGGGAATAATCCGTTCCCGGGTTTCCATAAAATGCCAGCCGTGGTGGGTGTGTATTATGAAAATAGTGCTTGTTATAAGGTTTAATTTTCATAAATTTGACGTTTGTAAGAAAAAAAGTTTTTAAGTTGAGGCGTTTGTAAGTTGAGGTCTCACTGTATTTTGTTCACAACCACAACTGGGTCCAAGCCCCCTCCCATTTTCTGACACGATATCCGACAGAATAGTCAAGCACCAGATGTAGGTGTGCCAGGTTCTGTCACAACCAAAAGTTTCACTCCATCCAGTATTGGACTTTTCAATGTGCTATTCTTTATTATTTATCTGTGAATTAAATCCCATTGGTGCTGCCAGCAAATTTTTGTTTCATAAATGTGCTGAGTTCCAAATCTTGGTGTGCTCTTTGTGTAGTTTTTAGATTTGTATGTTTAATCTATGGAAAACATCTCTTGTCTTTTAATTACATATTGACTAACAACCTGTGCAGATCGGACCTAAATGACAATGTTTTAATTTTCTCAATTTTCAATCTAAGTTGCTAGAACAAACATACTTTTTCTTGCATATTTATTGGATTGGATTGGATTTGCCTTTGTTAGTTTCTCAGTGGAGAAATTTACATTTCACAGCAGCAAAGTTATGAAAGAAATGAAAGTAGAAAAGCAAAATACAGAAGCTGCTGGAAAGGCAGCCACTCTCGCGGCGCCGTCTTGAAGTCAAAAGAACAAAAAAACTAAATAACAAATAACATGCCAATTATAAAATAGATTGAAGAGAATCAAGTAAATTAACACTGCTCACGTACCAATTTCAATGGAATCCTCCGGTCTGTTTAATAATTGAAATACATCAACCTGAAATTTCAAACATTCAAGATATTGTGGTAAGAAAATAAATACAAATTGCTTTCATATTAACAACTGCGTGTAAAACGTTTAACATTGAAATAAAAGTGCTGAACAAAATTGGTGTGTCCAGAAGTTAAGTCGACAAATATTCAAGAAAAAAAAACACTCAATATGTTGAACTAAAAGCTATTGTCTCTGTGTTATATTGAAATGTGCCAAAAACAAGTGCACATAACGTCATATAACATACATATATAAAAACAATGCATTGTTCCAGCTGCCAAACCTAACCTATCCTTAGTTTCGAACCTAACCTTACCTGCGTTTTGCGGACATTCTCATTAATTTTCGCTTTTTCACGAAATATTTAACTCCCTTCGAAGTTCTCCCTTTCAATTCTTCTGGTGAAGCCTTAATGCAGTTCATGAACTCGTCTTTGCCTGGAACCTTGAGAGACCTGATGGAGTCCATCAAGGTTTTCTCCACAGCGTGGATTTCTTCTTCTGTCCACTTTTTTACTTTCATTTTTACTTCTTCCTTCCCTATATAAAATGGGACAGTAAATTAATATTCCTCCAAAAGTTAAGACACAGGACAGTGCTGTCTAAAGTCATCATTGGTCTGTTTTGTAACAGTTTTGTAGTTTTTATACATCAAATGACACATTCACAAGCCACTAGATAACTGTTTACCTCCCATCCAATTTACCTATTAGTAGTAAACACAGAATAAATATATTGAGTTCTACAAAATCAGGAATATGTACTTCAGTGCTATGTTCACGTTGCAGGTCTGAATGCAATTCAGATTTTTTTTGTGTGTGATCAATTTATTGTGTAAGGGTTCACATTACATGAAGAAACTCTTATCTATTTACTACTGAGAAAACATGATTTTAAAGATTCCATTCCGATTTCTATACAACCTCGACGTTAACTTGAAGTTGTTCAATACTAAATATCCCATATAATGTTATGAGGAAGAGATATAGAGCATTTTTTGTAGGATAACAGTACATTATGGTAATCAAAAACAAAAATAATGTATCATATTTCCCCTACCCATACAGTATATAGACCCCTACCACTGTTGCTTATCAGATGATAACTCAGTCACGAACTAAGAGAAAGCAGTTTACCTTTTGTTTGCTGTGGTGGAACAGGCACCTTCTTGGCGATCAGCATCCTAAACCCTAGTCTTTCCTGGTTTCAAATTTTGCACATGATTGTTTAAGTGACACCTTTACATGTGCCTCCACACTGCTCTCCTCATAAAGTAGCCCTGACAATTCACACAATGCATGTAATCTTTGGCTTCCACGTTTTTTTTGGATTGCTGACGAGGTATCAACATTCCTTGACCTTCACGAAGAACGTCATTGTTATGGGCACGATTCCCTTCATTTCTGAGAAGATCGAGTTGGATTCTTCTCTCCTTGGAACAAGTTGGAAATTGAAGCACATTTGCGACTTCGTGGGGTTTCTTTGTGTTGTGTTATCAAATGGCGTGCAATTTTTCTGTAAGGGTTGGAGCAAAACACACACAAGTGAGATTTGTTGTAGAGCCTGCCACCATCTGTCTTCCTTTTAAAAGTTATGACATTCATATCAGAACCGCTGGATGAAGCTGTTTGCTGGTGTTCTGAGTCAGATGAGTCGACACAAGTCACAGGTCTTTGTGTCTGTGGCTTAGAGGAAATGGCCAGGTGTAAATTTTTTGATTCATGAGGTTTATCCGTGTCCAGGGTAGAAGAAGGTGTCACATGTCTTTTTTATGTGAAGTTACATGTACTTCCGTGGGTTGGTCGAAGGCACTTTCCGTCTCTTTGTCCTCTTGTTCTTCTGCTGCTGTTTCTTCTACCGATCTGTCACGTGTTTGTTCTCCAGGTTTGTCACTTGTTTGTTAAATCCAGGTTTTCAAAAAAATATGTTTTTCCCCATATCTATGATTAGTAGAATCAGAATCAGAAAGCCTTTAATAGTCCCACAATGAGGGAATTTGCAATAGATTAAGCACGATAGATTCTTATGATGATACTGACCGGCCTCCGGAGCTCAGGGACACTTGCACTATGACCAACATCACTAGAAGTGTGGTCATGGATGTTGTCATCATTGGAGCTCTCTTTGTGATTTATCTGAAAAAAAAAACATCAAATCAACTGCCAATGAAAGAATGTTTGGTTATAGCATAAATGGGTTACTCTCTTCTGATATTATGTGGCACAAAATGCAGGTGGCTGAAGTCTAAGGATTTGACACTGTAACTGAAGTTGCAAGTTTTTTTTAAAACAGTGTCAATAAAGTTAAGTTTCACTTCATTTCATTTGTGGCAGACTATAGTTCAGTGAACGTACATTCAGTTAAATGTGGTCCTTATACCTGGGTTGACATTTGTGTTTGAGTCTTCTCAGATCTTTCCATCTCATATCTCATCCAACGACTTTGATCCTGCAAAAACAAAAATTACATTTTGACATCAGGCACGACGTTAATCATGTTGTTTCTTTTTATTTATTGATTGTCATTTGTGGTACTTTTGGAAATACTGTTGCATGTTTTTTTTTTTTTTTGCCATAACCGCCAATATTGGTTAATGGCATGATCTGCTCTATTCAATGCAAAGAACTAAATGATCACTGTCCTTATTTCTGATAAGAATTCCAATAAATAGCCTTGAACCATTTTTAAATTCTGAGATTACAATTGCTACTACTTTTGTTCCTGTCTCTGGCTGTTTGGTTCAATCTGTATATTTTGAACACATGCAAGAATGCATCTGGGAAATTAAAAAAAGGTTGTGTCTGAAAAGGGGGCCAAAGTCTAAAATGGATGGGGTCAGATTTAACTAGATTGTCCAAGTATACAAAACTGATTGGAATAAACCAAAATACACTCATTGGAGCATGATATTTTTAAATTGCAAATAAAAAACATCATTTGTCAAAAATATATATTTCTGAGATACAAACAATTTTAATTCAAGTCAAATAATTTCTTCATACATAAAATAAACAATCTGGGTGTCTTGTTCACGAATGAGGGTGTACGGGAGCGAGAGGTCGACAGGCGGATCGGTGCGGCGTCTGCTGTGATGAGGACTTTGTACTGATCTGTCGTGGTGAAAAAGGAGCTGAACCAAAAAGCAAAGCTCTTAATCTACCGGTCGATCTACGCCCTCAGGATCCACCAGGACGAGCTAGAAAAAGTGGCTGGGGAGAGGAAAGTCTGGGCTTCCCTACTGAAGCTGCTGCCCCCGCGACCTGACCCCGGATAAGCGGCAGAAGATGGATGGATGGATAAAATAAACAAACCATTTCTATTTTCTTAAGTTACTACACAATAAATGCTGTGATATTTTGATATGCTACGGTACAGAGATGACAAAGAGAACAGACTGAGCACAATATTTCTCATTAGTGTCTACTTAAATTTATTTGCTTGGAAGATATCCAATGTGCAGCAACAGCTCTGAAATAATGTCCCTTATCCGCTAAATTCGAATCGTTCACAGCAGTTTGCTGAAACGAATTGTCACTCCGTTGCTTCTTAAAAAAATGAAAATATGTTTGTGTTTAATATCTTTTAGGGTTTTACTCCTGTTCTCTCGCTCCATAATGCAACAATTTATGTCAATGTCGTTCGATGTAAATAC